>NC_133335.1:25567700-25594517 GCF_042186555.1 Aquarana catesbeiana | reverse complement strand
ATGTTACAGGGGTGATAACCCTTCCCTATGCTATCTACAAAACTTAAAAATAGATTTTTTGGCTGGAGCTACACTTAAAAAATGTACCTGTTCCGACTTACAGATTCAACTTAGAACAAACCTAAAGTCCCTATCTTGTTTGTAAGCCGGGGACCCCCTGTATTGAACTTTTTCACAATATTTCAAAATGTTTAAAAAAATGCTTGAAATATATCACTTTGTGTATAATATAATATAGGAATTTCACTTTTTGAATTGAATTACTGAAATAAATTAACTTTTTGATGATATTTAAATTTTTGAAATGCGCCTGTACATGTATAGTCAATCATTCATAGAGTAATAGGCTGCTAAGATAAATCATAGATAAGAGAGAGTGAGAGAGAGTGAGAGAGAGTAAGAGAGAGTGAGAAAGAGAGAAATAGAGAAAGAATATATATATATATATATATATATATATATATATATATATATATATATATATATATATATATATATATATATATATATATATATATATATATATATATATATATATATATATATTTTTTTTTTTTTTTCACGCAATAAACATAAAAACTGTTCCAAGGACTGAAGGGAGCCTGGGGCAGCATTTACTCCAGGATCCAGGAAAGGTAAGCACATTTCAGTGCCTCTATTAAAAGTGAAAGTCCAAACATTTTTAGTAGAGAAGAGCGAGGAGGGGCTTGAACCCCTATCAGATTTTTGTTTCTGTTTTCTGGGGTTGTTTTCCCTTCACTTACTGTCCCAGTGAAAGGAAACACCCAAGGTGGATAATGACAATAAGCGTCTGATTAGGGTTATAGTCACCCTTCAGCACTAGTTGCATTCACACCTGAGCGTATTTTTTTCAGGCAGAAAGTCACGTTTTTTTGCCGCGATTTTGTAAAGGTCAAAAAGGTCACCAATGTAAAAAGCAGAAAAACGCCTGTAATCTGCCTAAAAAGAAGCTCATGTACTTTGAGCTTCAGGCATTTTGCTTCAGGTGACAAAATACTCAGATGTGAACAGGTGCCGTTGTAATGAATGGGATTTTGCTTGTTGGGCGTTTTACGAGCTGAAAATGCTCAGGTGTAAATGCAGCCTAAAAGAAGAAAAAAAACCTTTAGAGTTGTCTGACCCCACTGGGCCATCTCCCTTCACTTCCTGCTTCCGAGGGAATCTTATGTCATACAGAATGTCCTCTAATTTCTTCCGTAGCTCTGATAATCACCCAAACAAGAAATGAGGGAATCTCCCCAAAGGGGCGCAGACAGCCATATAAAGCTTACAGGGGTCTTACCCTTCTACAGTTTTGTCTGGAATTCCCCTTAAAATTTTTTATTTATCTTCCTCTATAATGAGAGACTCACCAGGCCCCACCACAGGGCGTCTGCGTAGGTGTCAAACATGTCGCTGTTCTCCTCCTTCTCTGCCAGGTAGACCAGGAAAGATGCCAGGATGAGGCAGAGGAAGCCAATGTACCAGGCTGTTATCAGTTCCTGCAGGGGAACACAGAAGGCGTTTACAAAGATCAGAGTAAAAGAAGGATGCAAAGAGGACCTGTACTGTATCAATAAATACAAGACTGTGCATTGAAGGGGGAGGGCAGATGCTTCTCATCACCTGCAGCCTCTTTGCAGCCACTTCCCGTTTACATGAACTCCGGTGATGGCCGCATGGCATTTCTCAGGGCGGGTTTCCTGATGGTGACAACATTGGACTGGGACGGTGTAATGTGTGTTGAAATGGCCACCTATCGCCCCCATTGGAAGTCCATGAGAATGGGTGACAACACAGGAGGACATTGGGGAGATGGACACAGATCATTGTCATCCCACAACAGAAAGGACCTTCATGGCAGGATCTACAGGAATTATTTTAATGAAGCCTGCGGATACAAGCTCACAGGGTGCAGTGAAATTAGGGGGGGAGGAGAGTGCACAACTGTGCAAGACTGAAGAGAAGGCCGGAGGTCAGATCTAATGCCCCTCTAAAGGTCACCTTGCTGTGCGCATACACGACGGACCCCAGCAGTTTCCACGTTCCTCCTCTCCGGTCCATACGAATCATACGCAGGATCTGTAGAAACCTCAGACTCCTCAGGGCTGAGGTGGCAAACACATTCCCCTGGGATCCCGCCGACAGGACCGCTATGGAGGCGATCAACACCAAGATATCTGCAAAGAGGGAAGGGGAGAAAAGGAGTTTGCTTCTGCATTGGGGTTAAAGAACAGGCTCCACCCCCCTATGTCATACTGTATCACCTGCTAATATAATGAGCACTAACTGCTCACTTGTTAACTGCTTCTGTCTAATTGAAGATCCATACAGGGCCTTATAAACCGGCAAAGAGAGGCTTTCAACTTCCAACTTTAACTTGTTAAAGAGAAAGTGTGTAAATGTGTAAGTGTGTGTGTAGTATAGACCCCCCCAATGGCCAGAGATCAAATCATGGGCCATTCACAGCATAATAGTAAATTGCCTCCTGCTCCTGTGAAATATTTAAATGTAATATTTAACATTTAACAAGGTTTTATTGTTAAACATAATAATACTTATATATTTCCTGTTCTTGGTGCTTTAACAAAGAAGAAGGGATCTCTTTATATATGTGTAGGCTCCTTGCTCACCTCAAGCTTGGGGACTAATAAAATATAGGATGTGATGAGGAGGCCTTCTTTGATACGCTTAAAATCTGGAAACTGGAAGCAGAAGGGACCTTGATGGTCCTGGTGCAGCTTGAGGAAGATGATCAATTCTGTTTGTAAAATTGCTTGACTGACTTGTTAAATGACATACACAACATACAAACCCAGGACATAAAAGTATACTATTACTGGGGAATGTCTGTGTTCCTGGGTCTGTACACCTGCTGTGCCCATTATGAGGGGTTCCCGCCATCCCTGTGCCGAGTTCCTGTGTCTGTACACCTGCTGTGCTCATTATGCAAGACTCCCACTATACCTGTGCTGAGTTCCCGGGTCTGTACACCTGCTGTCCCCATTATGAGGGGTTAATTTTGTTTATTGAAAAATCTTACAAAACAATAACTTATATACAATAAAACCATAATAAATAAATAAAACATATTTGTAAAATAATTGAATATGACTATACAAAACAAGAACATAATAAATGGTGCAAACCAAATTGCGCACAACATAATCCCTACGAGAGAGCCAGACTAAGGAACATCACCGTCACCATTCATGTAGCCTTTTATCAAAAATATATTTGATCTGAAAATCTAGGGGAGTGAATCAAGAATACAAAGAAAAGCCGCACACCCCAAGATCAACAGGCAGCAGCTACAGAGTCCTGATATTCCTCCACACCCTTATCCAGGCCTCCTGCTGCCACCTGTCTTTCTCAAGATCCTGAATCTGCCCAACCTCACCCAGAATGTCCTGCACCACCACTTCGACAGGGGTTCCCACCATCCCTGTGCCGAGTTCCCAGGTCTGTATACCTGCTGTGCCCCATTATAAGGGGTTCCCACCATCCTGTGCTGAGTTGGTATCCAACACATATGACAAGCCAGTGGATGAATCAGCTCATCAGGCTCACTGTTGGGTAGGTTTTTGGAGATTAGGGTTTAGGGGGGTAGGTTTCAGGCTATGCTTAAGAGCCTTGCACACTGGGGCGGTTTGCAGGCGCTATTGCGCTAATAATAGCGCCTGCAAACCGCCCCGAAAGTGCCGCTGCTTTCATTCCAGTGTGCAAGCCCCGAGGGCTTGCACACTGGAGCGATGCGCTGGCAGGACGGTAAAAAAAGTCCTGCCAGCAGCATCTTCGGAGCGGTGAAGGAGCGGTGTGTATACCGCTCCTTTACCGCTCCTGCCCATTGAAATCAATGGGACGGCGCGGCTATACCGCCGGCAAAGCGCCTCTGCAGAGGCGCTTTGCGGTGGTATTTAACCCTTTCTCGGCCGCTAGCGGGGTGTAAAACCCCCTCGCTAGCGGCCCGCATACCGACGGTAAAACGCCGCTAATAATAGCGAAGGGTTTTACCCGCCGACGCCGCCCCCCGCCCCAGTGTGCAAGGGCTCTTAAGGATTTTTGTTAGTGGTTAGGTTAAGTGTTAGTGCATTCTTTTTAGTTAGTGATACTTAGATACAGTTAGGGGAGTAGATTTTTTTTTTAGCTGCACACTAAAATCTTCTGTAAACAGCCCGGCATAGGACAATGCCATTTTCCCGCAGTTAAGGACAATTAACATAATTTTCCTCACCAATAACGCAGAACGGTTTGCGGGCAAATTTCAACCTCCCCCTCCATCCCCGGGTAGCGGCAGCAGCAGCCGGCGGCCAGATCCGCACAAAGTACTCCACGCCAAAGACCACAATGGTGACGATTTCCTGTGGGAGAAGCGAATATAAGACAGGTTCAGCTTCTAACATATAAACCAGATGAAGATAAAAAAGACTTAGTTAGACTTACCAGTGACAACCTTGAAGAGAGCGCAGTTCCGCCCATTTTCCAGGAAACACATGCAGCCTTTAAATCCCTCCTCTTCCACCATGGCTTCAGTTATTGTGTGGTCTCCAACATACTGGAAAACAAAGCACAGAAAACCACCAAACGACCATGATAGATGCTTAAAACTTCTAAGATAAAAGGGAGGGAAGCAACGGTTGTCCTGAAAGGCTCTTAGAAATACCGTCACCGGTAAGTCTAACAAAGTCTTTCTCAAATCGCCTTTTAGGACAACCTTGGAGCGGATAACTGAGAAACTTACCCTAGGTTGGGATCACTGCCTGCAGTACCTTCCTTAAACTGCGGCGGACAGTAGGTACAACTTCTGATGTCGGAGAAATGTTGAGAAGCTGGACCATTTGGCAGCCTTGCATACTTGTTCAGGCATAGCACCGACCTTTTTGGCCCAGGAAACTGCCGCTTATCTCGTAGAATGAGCAGCAATACCTGAGGGGGGCATTTCTCCCTTAGCTTTGTAGGCCTCCGTGATTGCCCATTTAAGCTACCTGCTCAGAGTGCTTTTGGAAGCTTTTTTCCCCTTTACGTGAATGTGAGAATATCACAAAGAGAGTGTTTTATTTTCTAAATTCTTTGGTAACTGTTAGAAAGTGTAGCAGGCATCTCCTCGCATCCAGTGTGTGGAAAGCTTATTCTCCTGGATTGGCAGGAGCTGAGTAGAAAGTGGGCAAGACTATTTCTTGTGAACGGTGAAAAGTTGAAGAAACCTTAGGTAGAAATGCTGGATCCGTTTGAAGGATTACCCGCTCTGAAAAACCTTTAGAAAGGGTTCTGTGACCGCCAGGGTCTGAAGCTCGCTGACTCTTCTTGCCAACGTGATGGTTACCAGAAAAATTGTTTTAAGAACTAAGCTTTTTAAGGATGCTTTCTGTAAGGGTTCAAACGGAGCTCCCGTGAGACCCTGTAAAACAACAGACAAATCCCAACTGGGAAAAACTTTAAGGGCTACCAGCCTATTCCGTGCAAGTGCCCTAAAAAATCTTGAAATTAAGACCTCTTCTTGAAAAAAACTATTAGAGCCGCCATCTAAGTTTTCAGGGTGTTGGGTGCCAGCCCCCTTCTCCATTCCGTCATGGAGAAATTCTAAGACCGAGACAAAATTTTTGACCTGGGTGGCCTTTAGAAGTTCACCAGGAATTGAACTTTTTCCAAACTTTCAGGTATATGGCCCAAGTTACTTCCTTCCTGCTGGAGAGTAGGGTCTTCACTAATTTATCAGACAGTCCCTTGGCCTTTAGGAGGTCTTCGTCGGAAACTAAGCAGTTCGATGTAACCGGTCTGCTTCCAGATGGTTCACAGATCCCTGTATTAGCAGGTCCTTTCTGGGCGGCAGCTTCCATGGAGGTTTTGCGGCCAGGTTTAGAAATGTTGTGAACCAGGGTCTATTTGGCCAGAAGGGAGTGACCAGGATCAGCTTGGTATTTTCCTTAGTACCAGCAGTATCAGGGAGAAGGGGGGAAAAGTGTAGCACAGCTACCTAGCAACTCCTGGTGTGACCATGTTTGTAAGATATTCATCTGGAAAGGTCTGGAATGTAGTCTGGCCCACTTTATGGCTGGGACCGACGCCGTGAGAAGTCCTAAAATTGCCATGGCTGATTGGACTAAAACTGAGAGTTTGATTTGAATCTGTCTCACCGCAGATTAAATCTTCTCCATCTCCTCGTGGCAGAAAAACTTTTTGAAGCACCAAGTTTATCGTATAACCCAGGAACTTCATCTCCTGCGATGGTTCAAGATTTGGTGGAGGGGGGGGGGGGGGAGATTGTCATTTGTTCTTAGGGGGATCTGAAGAGAACTCTTCCTCTTCCCTTATCCCTTTGGGAGACCCAACGGTTCTTCTGGTCTTGATCCCTATTTTTGTGGGGCTGTTGAATAGCACGAAAATTCTTGATCGGTTGTTTCTTTTTTGAAAGGGAAAGCCTTTTTCTAGTCAGCTGTCCTGTCCAAGATCGTTTCGAGGTCTGGACCAAAAAGAAGATCATCTGAAAAAAGTAGGCCACATAATTTTATCTTGGAAGCGGTGTCACCAGACAGCAAGTCTGGCTGAGTTCACCGGCGCTGACGACCTTGCTGACATCTTTACTGATTCGGCTGATGCATCAGCCATGTATTTTACTGCCTTCAGTATCAATGGAAAGGACTCCAAAATTTATTTCCATGACGTACCCGCCTCTACATGGCTCTTCAGCTTCTCTAACCAGTATTCTAGGTTTTCTGCCACAACCGTTAAAGCCATAGCAGGTTTGAGGCTGGCCAATGTGGAATCCCACGCTTTTTTTCAAGAGGGAGTCCGCTCTTTTATCCATTGCATCCTTCAGCACCCCCACATCTTCAAATGCTAGGTCTGTGCGACGGGAAACCTGTGAGAATGCTGCATCTGCACGGGGTTTCTTATTCCATATCTCTGTCTCCTTATCTTCGAAGGGAAACCTTCTCCTAAGGGTCATGGAAGAGAAGGGGCCTCTCTCAAGAACCTTTCATTCTTTCTTCACTGCTTCCGAGAGGATTCTATGGACTGGAAACACTCTGTTTAGTGTCATCTAGTCCTTGGTACATTTTATCATGAACCGACAGTTGCACCTTCTCCTCCTGGATCTCAAGGGTAGTGTAGATCGCTCTCAAAAGGTCATCCAGTTCCTCCAGTGATAATTTGTACCTAGAGGCTCGGCTATCATCTTCCTCTTCTTCCCTATCTGTGAGGCTGAGCTGTATACTATGTCCTGTGATGCTGAGCTGTATACTCTTGACACTATGGGTGGAAGCAAGTGCATTAGAGGGGACCGAGTGGGTGGATTATACAAAGAGTGGGGCTTATGGGAAAGTGGGAGGGGTCAAAAAGGTAGGGCTGGGTCTGGCGCCCCCCATCCTAAAACTTCACGAGTCGCCACTACTCTTCCCTCCCTCCCCTGAGTCAACAACTTCTGCTGTTATAGATTTGGATGCCCTAGGGCTTGACGGTGGGGCTCAACCTGACCTGCCGGGCTCTGTATCGGCATAGTTTTGTAAGCTCTCGTACTGAAGAGAACAAGTCCTTGTATTGCTGGGATGTTTCTTCTTCAACCAACTCCTTAATACAGGACCTGCACATTGCTTTCTGCCACGAATCCCTGAGTGGGTTCTTGCAGAAAGGGCATTTTCTCTGACTTGGTGGGTTGGAATGCTTGGTTTTTCCCAACGCTTTTCCCTGCAATGAGAATAAATGAAATTCACATAATGGTCCCTGAACACTTTCCTGCCCTTAGTGCAAAAAATAGACCACCGCCAGACAGAAGGGAAAGGTGCCCCCAGAAGTGCAAAACCACAGTTACAGCAACCACCATGTCCAAACTGCAGGGTCCAAGCGAAGTTACCTCTGACCGTGCAGCCACAGGCTCCCTGCAGGGAGGATACACAAATAACCAAGCATAAGCCCATATGGAGAAGAATTAAGGTACCACTATACCCCTCTTACCTGTGCCTGACCGGTGCCTGGGGCACCTGCTTCTGCCGTAGCTGTCGGTCTCTTGTCCATCCTTAGCAGAGAGCGCAGTGGGGACTGAGAAAAAGAGCCATCTGGTTTTAAATTACCCAGTCCCGGGATCATCAACAAGGGCCGGAAACGGAAGCGCCGGTCGATAGACCCGTCCCCTTGGCCTCTGTGTTCCAGGCGACGGGAACCACTTGCCGCCACACCCCCACAGGAAGCCGCGTCACCAGACGTGACGTCACCCGCCAGCCAGGGCCCCAAACCGCCATGCGGGACACGCCACCGACCAGCAGCGGCATCCTGCCCAGCCACCTGAGCCATACCTGTGGACCCCGGGCACTAAGACCTAGATACCTCCTGCAGGCCATTGCTACCCGAGCTGGAGAGGCTGAGGACACCGAAACACCCCCCACCCATACTGGGGGGGAGGGGGGGTTTGGGTGCTGGGATGGTCACTGCACTCCAGGCAGACACACTTTAGGGTAAGCCTTCTCCCTCCACCTTGGAGAGAGCATGCGCCCTGGTTCCAGTATGCACTTCCACCACGGCAGAGAAAACAAAATAACTGAAGCCATGGAGGAGGGATTTAAAGGCTGCATGTGTTTCCTGGAAAATGGGTGGAGCTGAGCTCTCTCTAAGGTTGTCCTGAAAGGCAATTTGAGAAAATTGTTCAAAACCCAATACAGATCATCTTCTTCTGATCACACAGCCAACTCGTTTTAGGGTCACAAGCCCCACTTTATCAGGGTTTCAAAAAGTCAATATGGATGCAAATGAAACTCTATAGAACAATTTATATTCAGATGTATGTTAAATGTTCAAAAGAATCCGAAGACCTGTAACTATCAATCAATGCGTTTGAGGAGCAATGTCTCTTTTATGAGGATTAGACTGACAAAGAAAAAGAGCGGACCAGCAGGAACCATTGTGCGTTGATGAAGGACAGCAGCACCACTCACACTTTGATTGACAGTTACAAGTCTCCACAAAGTTACGCATGCACAGCAATCTCTGCCAGGCATGTGATCTTCCTGGCCACGGTGAATGGTAAGCTATTAAAATGAACAAACAAGTGGCCACTGCCCCCACCTATAACTGGTCTATGCAGCAAGTACTGGAAGGGTGATGCATGTCAAACTTACAAACCAGCGACCAACTGAATTGACCTGTCTAACAATATGCGTTAAGAACAGGAGTTTAGTCTGCACACAATTGCAGATACATGCGTAAGCTAAAGGCCCAGTCAGGGCACCCCGTTTTTTTTTTTTGTAGTCTCTAACTCTAACTTCAGTGAGTCTCTACAATGAGAGTTCATCAAAGTTAGAGTTCGGGACTAGAGAAAACAGGGTGCCTTGACGGGGCCTATAGCTTACACATGTATTTGCAAATGTGTGCAGACTAAACCCCTGTTCTTAACGCATATTGTTAGACAGGTCAATCCAGTTGGTCGCTGGCTGGTTGGGAAGTTTGAGCTATTAAATGAACCCTTTTCAGCAATACATTTTTCACTGACCCATCAAACGTTCAGAAGCTGAGCGTTTTTGCACCTAAGCCTCAGGACACCAGACTTTAAATGTACTGGGGACACAAGACTGCAGATGACTAATATTTAGGCCACCAGACTGTAGATGGCCGGTACCCAGGCCACCAGATAGAGAATGCCCAGTACCCAGGACACCAGACGATAGATGGCCGGTACTCAGGACACTAGACTGTAGATGGCTGGTACCCAGGACACTAGACTGTAGATGGCTGGTACCCAGGACACTAGACTGTAGATGGCTGGTACCCAGGACACTAGACTGTAGATGGCTGGTACCCAGGACACTAGACTGTAGATGGCTGGTACCCAGGACACTAGACTGTAGATGGCTGGTACCCAGGACACTAGACTGTAGATGGCTGGTACCCAGGACACTAGACTGTAGATGGCTGGTACTCAGGACACTAGACTGTAGATGGCTGGTACCCAGGACACTAGACTATAAATGACTATATAGCAAAGCAGGGTCAGAATAAACAGCTATAGCATTCACGTCTTTGTCTCACAGAGCATGGACAACTGCTTCACATACCAGAATATAGAGCGCTCCTTCTGATTTCTCTTCATACTCTTTAATGGTGGAGAACACAGAGAGGACCAGACAGGAGAAGACAAGCAGGAACCTGGAATAAAAATAAGATATATGACTTTATAGTGCCATTCATTAAATCATGTGAGTGGGCAAAGCAAACACTGTACATCATAAAGATATCAAGAATGACACAAAAACAGTTCTGTAATCGAAGTACCAGTATTTTTTTTTTTTACTCAAGCAGTGTAAATATCTAAATGTGACCTGGTATCAGTCTCTTGTAGTCCCTGTACTTTCTAATTACTTTCTAATTAATAGCAGTGCAGTATTCAAGTGCCAACATGTGATGTGCTGATAGGAGTAGAATGACAGAGGGATCAGCTCATCAGCCTGCTGATTCTTCCTTCACTGCCCAGTCACAGGGTGGGGGAGGAACAAGAACCATAATGGGTCCATTTTTTTTTTTTAAAAGAATGAGACATTTGCACAGCCATCGTCAATAATTCCTGTACTTTGCCTAATATGTGTATCTCATGTCATCTTCAGCTCCATCTAATGGCCATAATAAATTATTTTTCTGAAATACCTCAATGAGGAAAATTTTGCATTATGGACACTAGATGGAGCCAATGATCACAGGTAATAAACATATTAGACAAATGATAGAATTATTTGAGTCATTCGCAAAGTGAAGGTTAATAAATAGAGCCCTTAGTTTGCCTTAACTGTAGCAGAGAAAAATCAGGACTTCTGCCTGGTCAGAGTGGACTGTGTTGTGTGGCAGAGCTGTGTTAATCCCAGGACTGAATTGTCAGAGATTATATTATATACACACACACTACTAGAGTTGGGCGAGCAGTTCGGGCCGATCAAAAGTTCGACCCAAACCGCCTGTTCGGTGAACACCCGAATTTGTGAGGCACTGAGCGGGATGTTCGCCCTCCGAGCGCCCCACAATGCACTGCATGCTGCACAGTGCATTCTAAGCCCTGATTGGGCAAAGCTTTGCCCAATCGGGACACAGTGAATAGCTGGTTAAGGAGCGGGCCGGGAAGCCGGCCGCTGCGTCCTTAACAACGAATGAGTCATCAGCTGTCAACGGGCTTCCCCACTGACAGCTGAATTGAGAAAAAAAAAAAAAAACAATAAAAAAAAAAAAAAACAACACACACACACACACACACACACTGCCAGCAATAAAAAAATTAAAAAAAAAAAAAAAACAGCCTGGGGTTCCCCGCCCCCAAGTCCATACCAGGCCCTTACGGTCTGGTATGAATTTCAAGGGAAACTTCATGCCAAAATAAAAAAGGCATGGGGTCCCCCTGCCCGCACACACCCACAACCACAGCCCAGGGTTGTCCAGAATAGGCCCTTGTCCCCATCGCATGTTGAAGGCATGTGACCTGGTATGGTTCAGGAGGGGGGGGGGCGCTCGCTCATCCCCCCTACTCCCATGCTCAGATAAGGGTCTGGTATGGATTTTGAGGGGGGACCCCGCGCTGTTTTTATTTTTTTTATTTTGGTGTGGGGTGCCATTTTTTTTTTTTGTAACATTTTTTTTACTGCCGGCAATTTAAATGTCATTTTTGTTTTCTTTATAAAACATCTGTTTTGCTGCAGCAGGTTCTATACATGATACAGATGTGCCACTTTACAGGCAGACAGGTAGGGGACCCCCCAGGCACTATATTTAAAGGATTTTTTTCATTTTTAGTGTTTTTTTTATTTTAAGCATCATTAAAATCACTGCTCCTGTAAAAATGATCTTTTTAAAATAAAAATGGTTTGCATTGATACATGTCCCCCAGGGCAGTATCCGGCCCCCCATAACCTTTTTATGGGCAATAACTTGCATAGAAGCCTACAAAAATGGGCACTTTTGATTTTTGAAGTATGGGTCCCATAGATTTTAATCGAGTTGGGAGCTCGGGTCTGAACTTTTTACATGTTCGGGAGCAAACCGAACAGGGGGTTTTCGGCCCAACTCTATCGGCTACCTAAAATGCTAAATTGCCTGGCTGCTATGGTACACCACTGACTCAATGCAAGCCATTAGGAGGAGCTACAGGCCACCTAAAAACGCAAATTGTATGGCTGCTATACTAGACTACTGACTCCAAGCAAAAACATGTTATCAAGTCAGAAGTCCCGGTATGAACACTTGTTTAGGGCCAGTGACTCAAAATATTGGAGCAGCAGGATCAGCATGACAGCCAGTCTTCTATCATTTTCAAGGGAGCCCAGCAATGGCAGGAACTGGATTCTCCTTTGATCTGAAGTCTAAATAAGACACATTTGGATACAGAATACATTTCCTAGTCTTAGTTCACTGCAAATGTGAACATATAGAGCGGTTCATGAACAAAAGTGCCATCCCTTCCCCACAATACTGTGAACATTGCTTGGCCTCCTACATGACAGATGAGGCTTTGACACCTCCAGGACTTAGAGGCTGAGGAAGCGGATAATTGCAGGAACCCATGGGATAGGCACTATAGGATGGGGGGGGGGGGTTATTATTCTCTGGACACCCGGAGGATCTCAAATTTAACAGAGTGCTTCTCTCCAGTCAATAAAGTCACTTCAGCATTTTCTCCCGGTCTTTCCACCATCAGCACCTTTCTTAAAGCAAAACTCCATCTTTAACCCTGATCCTGCGGATGCAGAATTACAATACAGCTCGTAGGAAATACGCAATCTTACCACGAAGGTCATTATCTTTAGTTCCCTTACATTAGAGCTGCACGATTCTGGCCAAAATGAGAATCACGATTTTCTTGCTTAGAATAAAAAGATCACGATTCGCTCATGATTCTCGCGACGTAAAATATTTCGCATTATACAAAAAAAAAAAAAAAAAAAAAAATTGGACTAACTTTACTGTTTTTTTTTTTTGTTTTTTTTTTTAATTCATTAAAGTAATTTTTTCCCAAAAAATTAAAGACCGCTGAAAGAACGCTGCGCAAATACAGTGTGACATAAAATATTGCAACAACCACCATTTTATTCTCTAGGGTCTCTACTAAAAAAATTATATATATATATATATATATATATATATATATATATATAATATGTTTGGGGGTTCTAAGTAATTTTCTAGCAGAAAAAAAAAATGATTTTTAACTTAAAACTAACAAATATCAGAAAAAGGTTTAGTGTTTAGATTGTTAAACTTAATTCATTTACACAAGAAGTCTATTCCATTGATAAATTGTTACAATGTTTAGACATAGTTCAACTGCTAAAGAATGTTGTGATTCTTGGCAGACTGCCCAGATCTTTTTCTTCCTTTCTTTTGATGGCTGTGGCTTCAGAAGAGCGGAGAGAATTCTTTGCATAGCAAGAATCGTGAAACACTTTTATCAGGATCGCAACGGGGAAAGAATCACGATAATGATTCTTGACGATTAATCATGCAGCTCTACTTTACATCAAATGTTTTTGTTTTGTTTTTTAATCCTTCTACCCATATCAGTGCTGCTGATCTCCTGCAGCCTCTATCCACCACTTCATGCTTACATGAACATTATTGCTCTGTACCGGCGTCCTGATGGCGACAATGGCGGACCATGTCTATGCAATGTATGAGTCAACACGGCCGCTTGTAGTCTCCACCAGGTGCTTAGTTTGCAGGGTCACAATGTGGGAGCACAAGTGGGGATAGTGGTCTCCCTTTAAAAGGAAGGAGGAGCTGCATGGCAGGATCCCCAGGGATTATTTTACTCAAAGCTGCAGAAATTGAATTTGAAATTGCCTAAGCCCTGGTTCAAGTCGCACCCCCATTACCGGCAATGGAAGCGTTCAAATTGATGTTATTCAAGTTGCAGCAACTTTGAAAAAGGTTCCTGCACTACTTTTTTGGGGGATCTCATTGCAACTTGCATGGACTTCTGTTAAATGAAGTCGCAAACCGCAATGAAATCGGGGGGAGGTACAAATCGCACCGATCTGCCATTTTGAAATCGTGGAATTTCAAGCCGCACTGGTTTGAACCAGGGCTTAAAGCTGAAGTTTAATTTGTTTCTATTTTGCCTCCCCTGGATCCTCTGTTTCAGCGGTGGCCGGTCTATAAGGGGCGACGCCCCCCTAGTTTCCATGCAGGGCGCCGGACTGAGTTTTTTTTTTGGAAGCACATGATTAGAGAAGGAGGCTCTAATTAGCTTCAAGAAAGTTGGGCTTGGGGTGCAGAACCCAACCACATGTGACATTAGCGAATCAATATTTGCTATTGTCATCCAGCTCCTCCTCCCAGCCAATCAGGACAGGAGGCGGATCTTAAGACCGGATTAGATGGGAGGAGAAGCCGCAACTGTGGATAGGGTGAGTGCGGATCTGGTGGTGGTGGGGGGGATGTTTGCCCCCCCCCTTCAAAAAACTGAGCACCAGCCGCCACTGTTCTGTTTCCTCATGCTAAGGCACCTTTCCCATTTTATTACAGACCTTCTTTTTATACATGTCATCACTGGGTCTCTGTGCTTCTCTAGGCAATGCAGACAGCCCATGGTTGGTGGGAGGGGCTGTACATAGCTTCCTGAAAACATCCCCTAGCACCCTGCCTCAGCATTCTCTCCCTGTTAGGAGAACCAGCCAAAACCGCTCATTGGGTGGCCCCTATAGGCCACCTCCCACCCAACACCCAAGAGATGGAAGGAAAATTGTCAGCTGAACAGCACCTGCATCCCATTAGATACAGCTGCTGTTCAGGTATTTTGACAGCTGGCGGGGAAAGCTGCAGGAGGAGATTTGTTCATCTGAGCTGTACAGTGTGGATGAAGCATCCTATTCGATTTCTTCTATTTGGCCTGCAGATTGATCATTACAAATCTATAGATATCTCATGTGGTCTGCATTCAGCCAGCTCTGGGGGGGCATCTGTGAAGCAAGAATCACCTGATCTTTTAAAATCACGGCTGGCTATTCTTTATAAGGACATATATCTTTATAGATCAATGTACAGAGATTGATATACCTATAAAGACAATGAATGATAAAACAATGTATCTGTTAATATTTATATATTCTAGATTTCTACCATATACAGTACTACCCTGAGGAAGTGAACATTGTTGCTGAAACGCGTAAAGAAGCGGCTATACTTCCAGTGAAGAAATATGTAAAACATGAAATGTGTAAATGCAAATTCTTCAAATCTTTAAGGTGGAAAAATGATGTAAGATATTGTGCTGTAATAAAGGTTAATGTAATAAAGGTTACCAGCCTCATAGTAATATACCTCACTATGTTTAAATGGGACTTTTCGGGCATTCTGCCTCTACACACACACAGCAATCTATATAATGTCATCTATTAGAAGCATGTTAAACCATTTCAACACCGCTTACTTTCACCCCCTCCCTGCCCAGGCCAATTTCCAGCTTTCAGCGCTGTCACATTTTAAATGACAATTGCTCCGGTCATGCTACACTACACTCATATTAAATTTTTTTTTTTTTTTTTTTTTTTTTTAAACAGATAGAGCTTTTTTGGTGGTATTTAATCACCACTAAAAAAAACTGCAAATAATAAAAAAAAAAGTCTTTTTTTAAAATGTTGCAAATAAGTAATTTTTCTTCTTCACAGATGTGAACTGATGAGGCTGCACTGTGGGGCACTGATGAGGCTGCACTGTGGGGCACTGATGAGGCTGCACTGTGGGGCACTGATGAGGCTGCACTGTGGGGCACTGATGAGGCTGCACTGTGGGGCACTGATGAGGCTGCACTGTGGGGCACTGATGAGGCTGCACTGTGGGGCACTGATGGGCACTGATGAGGCTGCACTGTGGGGCACTGATGGGCACTGATGAGGCTGCACTGTGGGGCACTGATGGGCAATGATGAGGCTGCACTGTGGAGCAATGATGGGGCACTGATGAGGCTGCACTCTGGGGCACTGATGAGGCTGCACTCTGGGGCACTGATGAGGCTGCACTCTGGGGCACTGATGAGGCTGCACTCTGGGGCACTGATGAGGCTGCACTCTGGGGCACTGTTGGGCAATGATGAGGCTCCACTGTGGGGCAATGATGAGGCTGCACTGTGGGGCACTGATGGGCAATGATGAGGCTGCACTGTGGGGCACTGATGAGGCTGCACTGTGGGGCACTGATGAGGCTGCACTGTGGGGCACTGATGAGGCTGCACTGTGGGGCACTGATGAGGCTGCACTGTGGGGCACTGTTGGGCAATGATGAGGCTGAACTATGGGGCACTGATGGGCAATGATGAGGCTGCACTGTGGGGCGCTCATGGGCAATGATGAGACTCCACTGTGGGGCAATGATGAGGCTGCACTGTGGGGCACTGATGAGGCTGCACTGTGGGGCAATGATGAGGCTGAACTGTGGGGCAATGATGAGGCTGCACTGTGGGGCAATGATGAGGCTGCACTGTGGGGCAATGATGAGGCTGCACTGTGGGGCAATGATGAGGCTGCACTGTGGGGCAATGATGAGGCTGCACTGTGGGGCAATGATGAGGCTGCACTGTGGGGCACTGATGGGCAATGATGAGGCTCCACTGTGGGGCACTGATGAGGCTGCACTGTGGGGCACTGATGAGGCTGCCCTGATGAGGCTGCACTGTGGGGCACTGATGAGGCTGCACTGTGGGGCACTGATGAGGCTGCCCTGATGAGGCTGCACTGTGGGGCACTGATGAGGCTGCCCTGATGAGGCTGCACTGTGGGGCAATGATGAGGCTCCACTATGGGGCAATGATGAGGCTGCACTGTGGGGCAATGATGAGGCTGCACTGTGGGGCACTGATGGGCAATGATGAGGCTGCACTGTGGGGCAATGATGAGGCTGCACCATGGGGCACTGATGGGTACCGATAAGCTGCACTGATTATCAATGTAAATGCTGTACTCACTGCGCTCCTTTCCTCACACAATGTGTCTGGAAGAGAGAGCCTATTGCCAGCGAGTCTGTTTACATGTGACCAGATGTAAATGGACACAGCTGATCACATATTAAAGGGCTGCTGTGATTGGCCCTTTACCCCCCATCTGTGATCCGCTGTGTCAGACACTCCTCGATGCATGCCCCAGGGGGAGCCCTTCCCAGAACCTGAGAGCCATGCTGTAGTCGTATATCGGCTATAGCCTGGTATTAAAGTGGTTAAAATAACAAAGATAAAAATAAAATATATCAGGCCATGATAATGATCAGAGCATGTTGGGTACAATTCTTTTCACTACCAACACATTTTGAATAGGCTGTATTTCGTCCTCAGAGGAACGAGAATCTTCTATATGGGTTTTGCTTGGGATAATGCAAGATGACCAACCCACAATTCAAATAAATGAGCTCTATGGGATCGGATCAGTGAACGGTTGGGACAATCAACAGAGAAGCAATTACTCTGAGGACCATCCAGCCCAAAGTCAGAAATGTCCATAATAATATATTCACGTTTTAGGAGTCTCAATTCAGTCAAATAATTTGACGATTTTATGATTCTTATAATTGCGTACCCTTCAAGTATCAAATATTATACAAAATGCAGATTTTGTTGTTGTATACGCTCCTCCGTAGAAACCGTATGGTGAGTGAGGGCTGTCACCCTAGGATCGATAGGACCACCTGGCGAAAAAAGACTGAAAAAAAAAAAAAAAGAAAAACGAATGCAGCCACCTTTTGTTCTTGGGTAGTACATAGATAACGCATAGATACGCGGTTGGCGATCATCTATCACACAGGCCTGTATACGCAGCACACCCGTCTCCGAGGCTCCAGATCCGATATAATGAATTAACCAGTGACAATTACAAAACGCAATCTGTCTATGGCTAGAACGGTTTGCTAAAATTTCCTGGAAATAACAGGAACAAAGCGCCGACTCGTGGGATCCAGAGCTCCGATAATTAGATTGTGAAAAATTGAAATTAATTTGTGGTTTTAGAAAATGCGCTTTGGTAAATCTGTTTTATGCAAATTACTCCAAGCCACAAGAAATGGAGGCTGTCAGGAGGCGAGATGCTTTCAGAGACAATATAATTATTATCTCCATTCATTTACATTGTTAGTCTGGCCATACATTATACAATTTTCTTATTCAATTTCATTTAGCTTTACCTTCAACTATGTAGTGGTGATCGCATACAAATGGAAAGTGTTTAAGTTTGACCTCATATTATATGGTTTTGGTAAACCTAAAGGAAAATTGTACAGTATAAATGTATGGCCAGGCTTACACTGACCAATAAGGTCTGGTCACCTGTTTTGGGAAACCTGTGGTCCAAAGTTTTGGGTGAGGGGGGTGTGTAAACTTCATGACTGTAGCAAACAATGCTTTAGATTTCAAGCATGCCCTTTCTCTTCTTACTCCTGGGGGACAGTAATTATCTCTCTATGGATAGAAAGGTCCTCCAGAAGAATCAAAAAGGTACCCTGTGACACTGGAACAATTCTTTCAAATGGCCAGACACTCCTTGCCATGTCCCTCTAAAGCCACCTGACAGTGTATTCCATCCCTCGGGGACTCGTTGGTTGGACCTCTGAATGCACTCCCACCATCCCTGCAGTTCCCAGGTCTGTACACTTGCTATGACTATTATGAGGAGTTCCAACAAATCCTGTGCTGAGTTCTCTGGTCTGAACACCTGCAGTTCTCATTATAAGGGCCGGTTCACACTGGTCTGACAGGCACTCTGACTTCCAAAGCACAAGTCGCATGACATGTCAAAACCAATGGTTCCCTATGAGAGCCGTCTTAACTGGTTTGACTTGTGTCAGTCCATACCATAACAGACCCTTATCCGAGCATGCAGCTCGGCAGGTCAGGAAAGAGGGGGTGGGGAAATGAACAAGAGCCCCCCCCCGGACCATACCAGGCCACATGCCCTCAACATGGGGGGGTGGGTGTGTGGGGCAGGGGGCTCTGCGCCCCCCCACCCAAAAGCACCTTGTCCCGATGTTGATGGGGACAAGGGCCTCTTCTCAACAACCCCGATCGGTGGTTGTGGGGATCTGCGGGCAGAGGGCTTATCAGAATCTGGGAGCCCCCCAGGTCCTTATCAGAATCTGGGAGCCCCCCGGTCCCTGCCCCCCCCCCCCATGTGAATGAGTATGGGGTACTTTGTACCCATTCACCCCCCAAAAAAAGCAGTGTAGTGTAAATAAAAAGACAGTTTTTGACAAGTGCTTTAATAAAAATGAACAATGTCCCCCAGTCGTAGCTTGAACGTGTCTTTTTCCTCCGGTCATTATGTCATCTGTGATGTCTGCCAGTTCTTATACAGCCATGGAGCTTGGCCATCCGGTGACAACACCATGAGACTCACCCCATGTGACAACCCCCCCCCCCGTTGAGGAGATGTTGACTGGTATGGTCCCCAGGGGGTGCTCACTCGCAACCCCCCCCCCCCCCCTTTTCTGACCTGCCATGCTGTATGTTTGGATAAGGGTCTGGTATGGTCTTGGGGGGGGGGGGGGAGCACGCCATTTTCAATTTTTTTTTTTTATTTGGCATAGGGTTCCCCCTTGAGATGCATACCAGACTCAAAGGGCCTGGTATGGTTGGATCAAAGTCAGATCCCGTCCATTGAAGTCGCATGGAAGTAAGACATGAAGTCGCAGGGCAAAGACAGATCAGAAGTTGTATGACTTTCATGTCAGATCAGTGGAAATATAGCCTAAGGGGTTCTCACCAACCCTGAGCAGAGTTCCTGGATCTGCACACCTGATGTCCATTATGAGGGGTTTCCACCATCCCTGTGCCGAGTTCCTGGGTCTGTACACCTGATGTGCCCATTATGAGGCGATTTCCACCATCCCTAAGCTGAGTTCCCAGGTCTGCAAAGCTGCTGTGCCCATTATGAGGAGTTCCCACCATCCCTGAGCTGAGTTCTCTGGTCTGTGCACCTGCTTTGCCCATTATAACAGGCGCCCACCATCCCCGGGTTGAGTTATAGGGTCTGTACACGAGCGGTGTCCATTGACTGGTTCTCACCATCCCTATGCAGAGTTCCCAGGTCTGCATACCTGCTGTGCCCATTATCCTGGAATTTTATATTTAATTTATATTATGTAGAATACAACAGGAGGAGCTGGGACACCCTAAACTCGCAGGTGGACAGCAGGGAGATCTCAGTGTTGGGAGTATCCAAAACACATAAAAATCCAGGGGCTGACTTGAAGCCACAGGCTCTACTCATAACTACAAAATCACTTTTGTCTGGAATGACAGCACAGACATGGCGGGTACATTAGCTTTAAAGCCATAAAAGAAATCAATGGCCAGCTCCTTTTGTCTACATGATTTTATCAGGTTATCACATCAATACAGAGTCTACTTTATGGTGTGGTCTCTTGCAATTAACCCTTCACCCCCATTAACAGGCTGACGTCTGCAGACTGAACAGTGCGGCAAATCCTGATGGACCACAAAGCTCTGTGACTGATCATCAAGACAGACGTGAAGATACTAAAATGACCGGAAATCGCCTACAACCAATTAAGTCACTAATACTCTGATGGGTCTTCTTCTAGTGTGGGTGGGAATGCAACAATGAGACCCTCACTTCCAAAAATATAGCAAACAGCATAATATCCAATTAATATATAAGCTATATGGCCAGAAGGTTCTTAACACGTGACCATCACACCTTCCTAAAAGGCCAAAAGTCTATGGACACTCCAATTGATTGAGTTCAGGGGTTTCCAGTGAAGGGTAACATTAATGCTACAACACACAAAAGACATTTTAGACTATAAGGTCTTCCAGGAGTTTGGTGAAAGACGTTTTCTGTTCCATCATGACTTCACCTCTGTGCTACATAAAGACATAGGTTGAGGAGTTTGGAGTGGAGGACAAACAAGTACATAAACCTGAGATTAATTGGAATGAGGATTGTGAGCCAGGTCTTCTTCTCCAACATCAGTCCTGACCTCAACCCTACAGAACAACTTTGGGATGAACTGGAATGAAGATTCTGAGCTAGGTCTTCTCCAACATCAGTCCTGACCACAACCCTACAGAACAACTTTTGGATGAATTGGATCTCCGAGGGAGAGCCATGTTTTCTCATCTAACCTCAGTACCTGACCTCACAAATGGATTATTATGCAAACATTCCAACAGACACGCTCAAAAGAGCTTTTCAAGGAGAGCGGAGGATGTTTGCTGGGCCAACTCCATATTTTGGAATGGAGTGTCCAACAAGATCATGTAGGTGTGAAGGTCTGGCGTCAATTAGCCATTTAGTGTAGATATTATCATCATCAAGGACTTATGAACTGCTTTACCCATCCAAATTTACGTAATACAGGTTCAGCCAGTCTACTGACATACCCACTGCCAGTGAGCTGTTAATAAAATTGCAATGACAAAACAAGTGTAAAAAAAAAAAAAAAAAAAAATTAAAAAGATACTGGAGAAATTAGAGACAACTGTGTAATAGAAAGACAAGTGTTACACCAACACAACTGCCAAATCAGCTGCAATAAACCGCATTTCATTTATTTAAGGCTTTTAACAAATGAAATTGGATCCACCAACATCAGTAGGGAGCCGGATCCAACCATTATTCTGCTGACCTGCAGCTTTCCTGCTTCCTTGGCAGGCGGGCTGAAAGGAGCCATGGTTTTAACCTGCTCAATGCTGGAGCAGCGTGGGGAAATAGAAAAGTACTCTAAATAGCCTGCCTTTACACGCACACGATCTTTAAATGACATCCCAGTCTTAGTCCGTAGGGTTCAATATTGAGTCGGCCAACCCTTTGCAGCTATAACAGCTTCAACTCTTCTGGGAAGGCTGTCCACAAGGATTAGAAGTGCGTCTATGGAAGGTTTGACAATTCTTCCAGAAGCACATTTGTGAGGTCAGGCACTGATGTTGGACGAGAAGGCCTGGCTCTCAGTCTCCGCTCCAATTCATCCCAAAGGTGTTCTATCGGGTTGGGGTCAGGACTCTGTGCAGGCCAGTCAAGTTCCTCCACCCCAAACTTGCTAAGCTATGTCTTTATGGACCTTGCTTTCTGTACAGGCCAAATCATTTGGTGGAGGAGGGTTGTTTTTCAGTGGTTGGGCTTGGCCCCTTTGTTCCAGTGAAGGGAATGCTTAAAGGATATCTAAAGGTTTGTTTTATTTTTTTAACAAACATGTCATACTTAGCTCCTTCTGTGCAGTTGGTTTTGCACAGAGTGGCCCCGATCCTCAGCGGCGCTCCTCCTCTTCTCGAGTGCCCCGTTCGAGAGCCGCTCTCCCTCTGGGGACACTCGTGCGGGCACGCTCCCGTGTCCTGCTGTTGCGTCTATTGACGCAGACATCAGGATTCAGCCCCGCCCCCCGACTTCCGCGTAATTGGATTTGATTGACAGCAGCGGGAGCCAATGGCTGCGCCACTATCAATCTATCCAATCAGGGCCCGAGACACCGGCTGGAGCTGGTGTGCTCATCCCCATCACTGGAAAGACTAGGTTCAGATAAGTAAAAGGGGGGCAGCTGCATCACAGGAGGTTTTTCACCTTAATGCATAGACTGCATTAAGGTGAAAAACCCTGAGGGTTTACAACCCCTTTAAGGCGTCAGCATACCAAGATATTTTGGACAATTTCATGCTCCCAACTTTGTGGGAACAGGCCCCTTCCGTTCTAATATGACTGCGCACCAGTGCACAAAGCAAGGTCCATAAAGACATGGATGAGCGAGTTTAGGGTAGAGGAACTTGACTGGCCTGCACAGAGTCTTGACCTCAACCTGATAGAACAACTTTGGAATGAATTAGAGCGGAGACTGCGAGCCAGGTCTTCTGGTCCAACATCAGTGCCTGACCTCACAAATGTGTTTCTGGAAGAATGGTCAAACATTCCCATAGACACACTCCTAAACCTTGTGGACGGCCTTCCCAGAAGAGTTGAAGCCGTTATAGCTGCAAAGGGTGGGCCAACTCCATTTTGAACCCTATGGACCATGACGCCATTAAAAGTTCATGTGCGTGTAAAGGCAGGTTTGACAATGCACTGGGGGAACGTGGGACCTGTGTCAGCAGGTGAGGCTTAGACCATGAAAAATAAACTCCAGTGGCAGAAAACAGGCGTCATCCTTTTTTAGGTTTACTTGGTAGAAGAAAAGATGTTTGCAAGGGGACAGAAAAGACTCTAGTCAAAACCAGCACCCTACAACCACCTGAAAAGTAAGCTTTTCTTGGGACATCCACTAAGGCTCTTCTTGAAAATTCGAATTGCCAGGCTGTCATACTAAGCCTTTGGATTCAAACCCTACCGGGTCACCAACCCGGAACAAGTTTGTGGATGAAGTCTTTTGAGTTTTCTGATCTGCAAACCAATTGAAGAACAGTAACAAATGTATTGATGCCAGTGGAACAGCCAGGTTCAAGATTTTTCACAGGGTTCCCAATGGCAGCCTACATATTTCTTTTTAAGGCAGGTCTTTATAACTGCTTTGAGGGAAGTGATAATGATAAATGACCAAAAGAGGACATTTTTTCAGCAGCCTTGGACCCCCCCCCCCCCCACCAGCATATGTCTTCATATGCAAGATGTGAGAGAAGGAGGCTGGAAAAGCTGCAGAAATTCACAAGTCCATCTCTCCATCTGGGCCCTGGGGACAGCAAATCCAAAACAGAGGCCAACAGCCTACCTAATGTGCTCGGCTTTTAGCATGAAATGCGCTAGCCTCGGGCCCCCTTTTGCCCACACCTCCCCCTTTCCCGCGGTACATCACCGCCAGCTCTGCTCTTTGCATGCCATCACAAATTCACACAATGGAACACATGACGCACAACAATAATGCTAAGACCTCGCTGTAATGTACAACGACCTACTTCCACCTGCCAGAAAGCCCGTCACCGGCCAGCAGCATTTGTGCCAGCCAGGAAAAAAAAAAAAATACAACAAAAGATAAGTGCTTATTTAAAAAGCAAACCAACCCTAAATGTACAGAGGGACTCTGGGTTCAAAAGAATACTGGTTTGGCTGTTAAGACATTCTTTGTTCAGTCCGTTTTGCGGTTCACATAGTGAGCTATAGAGGACTGGTACTGGGATAAGGGATCCATAAGGCCTACACTGCACCTTTTGTTAGGGCTGGTCTTTAAATGGCAGGGGGAAAAAAAAAACGGATTTCAGGTATTTTTTCCACTTTTGAAGTACAGTGCCTTGCAAAAGTATTCACCCCCCTTGGCATTTTTCGTGTTTTGTTGCCTGACAACATGGAATTAACATGGATTGTTTTAGGATTTGCATCATTTAATTTACTGAACATACCCACAACTTTGAAGATGTTTTTTTTTTTTTTTATTGTGAGGCAAACAAATAGGACAAAATAACAGAAAAAGTCAATGTGCATAACTATTCACCCCCTAAAGTCAATACTTTGTAGAGGCACCTTTCGCGGCTATCACAGCTCCAAGTCGCTTTGGATAAGTCTCTATGAGCTTGCCACTTCTTACCACTGAGATTTTTGCCCATTCCTCCTTGCAAAACTGCTCCAGCTCCTTCAAGTTGGATGGTTTGCGCTTGTGAACAGCAATCTTTAAGTCTGACCACAGATTGTCTATTGGATTGAGGTCTGGGCTTTGACTAGGCCATTCCAACACATTTCCATGTTTCCCCATAAACCACTCAAGTGTTGCTTTAGCAGTGTGTTTGGGGTCATTGTCCTGCTGGAAGGTGAACCTCCATCCTAGCCTCAAATCACACACAGAGTGGTACAGGTTTTGCTCAAGAATATCCCTGTATTTTGCACCATCCATCTTTCCCTCAACTCTGACCAGTTTCCCAGTCCCGACTGCTGAAAAATATCCCCACAGCATGATGCTGCCACCGCCATGTTTCACAGTGGGGATGGTGTTCTTTGGGTGATGTGATGTGTTGGGTTTGCGCCAGACATAGCGTTTTCTTTGATGGCCCAAAAGTTCAATTTTAGTCTCATCAGACCAGAGCACCTTCCTCCATACATTTTGAGAGTCTCCCACATGCCTTTTCGCAAACCCAAAAACGTGCCATTTTGTTTTTTGCTGAAAGAAATGGCTTTCTTCTGGCCACTCTGTCATAAAGCCCAAATCTATGGAGCGTACGGCTTAATGTCATCCTATGTACAGATACTCCAGTCTTTTCTGTGGAACTCTGCAGCTCCTCCAGGGTTACCTTAGATCTCTGTGCTGCCTCTCTGATTAATGCCCTCCTTGCCCGGTCCGTGAGTTTTGGTGTGCGGTCATCTTTTGGCAGGTTTGCTGTTGTGCCATGTTCTTTCCATTTGGTTATGATAGATTTGATGGTGCTCCTAGGGATCATCAAAGATTTGGATATTTTTTTTTATAACCTAACCCTGACTTGTACTTCTCAACAACATTGTCCCTTACGTGTTTGGAGAGGTCCTTGGTCTTCATGGCAGTGTTTGGTTAGTGGTGCCTCTTGCTTAGGTGTTGCAGCCTCTGGGGCCTTTCAAAAAGGTGTGTATATGTAATGACAGATCATGTGACACTTAGATTGCACACAGGTGGACATCATTTCACTAATTATGTGACATCTGAAGGTAATTGGTTGCACCAGAGCTTTTTATGGGCTTCATAACAAAGGGGGTGAATACATACGCACATGCCAATTATCATTTTTTTTAGTTGAAAAATAGTTTTATGTATATATTTTTCAAATTTTACGTCACCAACTTAGACTATTGTGTTCTGATCCATCACATATAATTCAGATTAAAAAAAACATTGAACTAAAGGCTGTAATTTAACAAAATAGGTAAAAAACCAAGGGGGGATAAATACTTTTGCAAGGCACTGTACTTAATAATCATCTCGCACGACCATGATAATGTATATATATGGCACAGTACACACATAAGCAGTAGCATTGGGTGCACCAAAAAGAATGCAGTGCAGCGTTAAAGAACGGCAATACAGAAAAACAACTAACCCAAGGACAGTGACATGCGCTAGAAAAACGCAAAATTGGGGAGAATCAACGTGTTGAGGGTTGATTTCTAAATGCCAATGGAGAATCGGGCTCTGTAGGAAAGCATATAGAAGGGGAGGAATGAACTGGTGCATTTGGGTCCCTGGTCTTGTACCAGTTCATGGCATGGACATCCTTGCCCCAGACTCAAATCTCATTCAGGGCATTTGTATGTGTCCTGAGCAAAGCTCATATACTCCAAGTTTCCCCAAAAGGAATGAGCATTCAAGTCTCAGAACCTTACAGTGTAACCAGATCACAGGGCTTGCCAGTCCATCCCCTGTTCCCATCAGTGGCGTCCCAAGCTACCCGCAGTGGCATCCCCTGCTCACCTCAGTCAGTGACCTCCCCCTGCTCCCACCTCAGTGACCCCCCCTGCTCCCGTCAGTGGCTTCCCAAATTCCCCTCAGGGACGTCCCCTGCCCCGCTCAGTGGCAACCACTTTCTGCCCCCCCCCGTGGCGCCCCCTGCTCCCGCCAGTGACCTCCCCCTCAGTGACCTCCCCCTGCTCCCCCTCAGTGACCTCCCCCCTGCTCCCACCTCAATGACCTCTCCCTGCTCCCACCTCAGTGGCGCCCTCCTGCTACCACCTCAGTGGCGCCCTCCTGCTACCACCTCAGTGGCGCCCTCCTGCTACCACCTCAGTGGTGCCCTCCTGCTACCACCTCAGTGACCCCCCCTGCTACCACCTCAGTGACCACCCCCTGCTCCCACCTCAGTGACCACCCCTGCTACCACCTCAGTGACCTCCCCCCTGCTCCCACCTCAGTGACCTCCCCCCTGCTCCCGTCAGTGGCTTCCCAAATTCCCCTCAGGGACGTCCCCTGCCCCGCTCAGTGGCAACC
>NC_133335.1:25541929-25567200 GCF_042186555.1 Aquarana catesbeiana | reverse complement strand
TGTTGATTTAAAAGAAAAAAAAAACTAAACTAAGGCTTCAAAACCCCTGTAATTTTTTTTTGGGCCATCTATATCCAATTAGGTAGATTTCCCTTCACTTCCTGTTCTGTAGAAAAAAAAGAGGAAATGAGATGGGGACACCGATTCAGCCCAACTCACCTCTTCACCTTCCACATCTGACAGACCAGTGCGGTGGAAGCCTTATTTATTCATTTCTCTCGCCTTTGAACATGTTGCTGTTGTTTGTTGGAGAGATTTTCTTGGAATCCTCAGCTCTCCGGGGAAATCACTTGTACCCTTTTGGTGATGTAAAAAGATGTTATTCCGCTCCCGCTACATGTGTTATTGACAAGCTAGAACGGATAACTTTTATATTAAATCGTTAACTCCCCTCAAAGTTGTTCTTTTTATAGCGCAGTGACTCAGGCGGAACCTGTGGAATTGTAGAATTGTTAATTTATGTACTCACGGAATGATCTACAACCTGCTGTGAATTATGAGGATATTAAGATCCAAAGAGCACTTCAGATTTGATTAATTTAGAAAACCCGAGGCTGGGGGTGTTCAGAAACTTCGCTAAAACTTAAGCCGATGTAATGCAGGATGTTGGTCCCTCTAACATCCTAAAACAAACTCACAGATACAAACAGAATGAGCGCACAGCATATATATATATATATATATATATATATATATATATATATATACCGTATTTATCGGCGTATTACACGCACAGGTTTATAACACGCACATTCATTTTAAGAGGGAAGTTTCAGGAAAAAACCATAAATTATAAATAAGAAACTTTGAAGCAAAATAAGGGTCAGTGCCCATCTGCAGCCTCACCATTGCCATCAATGCTGCCTGATCAGTGCCCATCTGTGACCTCACAAGTGCCATCAATGCAGCCTCATCAGTGCACATCAATGCAGCCTCACTGTTGCCATCAATGCAGCAGCCTTTACCATTGCCATCAGTGCAGCCTGATCGATGCCCATCTACAGCCTAGAGGGGACAGGGAGGGGGGCGGGACGAGCGCCGACAGATTACATACAGTGAGAATTTCCTATGATAGACAGAATAGTGGTCCAATGGCGGCCCAGGAGACGGGACTTCCATATACAGAGGCCGCCAAGTAAACAGGAGATTCTCACTGTATGTAATCTGACGGTGCTCGTCCCACCCCCCCCCCCCCCCTCCCTGTCCCCTCCGAGGCAGCTAAAATTGAAGTATTGGCGTATAACACGCACACACTGTTTGCACCCGATTTTCATGGTGAAAAAGTGAGTGTTATACGCCAATAAATACAGTATATAAAATAAACTATTAACATTCTTCATTTACAGCATTAGCATCACACCTATCTAAAACGTTTGCACACACACATTATATATATATATTGTGTGTGTGTGTGTGTGTGCAAACGTTTTAACGTTTTAGGTAGGTGTGATGTTAATGCTGTAAATGAAGAATGTTATTAGGAATAGAGGTGTCAATAGTTTATTTTTACTATAGCAACCTCCTAATTGCTAGTGTAGGCAAATGTGGTTGGCTCCTCTAGGAGCAGGAGTTAATTTGTTTTTAAACTGTGCAGTACTTCAAAGGCCGTGGCTCTGAACCCATCCCTGGCTTCTAGAACTCACTGGATAGTTCTAGAATTTAGAGGGCGGGGGAACAGAGGCTGCAGACCAAATATTTATGGAGTTCCCACCAATCCCTGTGGAGGGGAGGCCCAAAAGATGGGGGACCAACCCATATGTACTCAGGAGCCTGGCA
The DNA here is from genome assembly GCF_042186555.1 of Aquarana catesbeiana. Taxonomy (NCBI): domain Eukaryota; kingdom Metazoa; phylum Chordata; class Amphibia; order Anura; family Ranidae; genus Aquarana; species Aquarana catesbeiana. Next base: position 25,565,424 of record NC_133335.1, on the reverse strand, counting down.
GGCTGGGAGCAGAGTCCAGGGGTCTAGAGGGGACCCCTGTTTTGGGAGGCTCTGCCCCTGGGGCAGAAGACAGGCCAGGAGAGAGAGGGAGAGAGACGGAGAAGCTGAAAGCCTCACATCCTTGGCCAGTCTCAGCTAAGCATAGCTGAAGACATCCTGGAACCCAGGACCAAGCCTGTACAGCAGTGTGCCAGTGCAGCAGCCACCTAGATCCAAGGAGCCTCTCAAAGGGACCTTGTGAGTAGGTTCCATTTCAACATACCCCAAGCCTACAGAGAAGGCAGTAAAGCACAATACTTTACATGTCTGGGACCAGAGGAAAGCTTAGTACCAGCACAAACAGCCAGAAGCACCCCATATTTCTCTAGCTTGGGACAGTAGTAGTCAGGTACTTTGGCATTTCCACACGAGCTTCCCCTGCAACTTCAGTTTGGAATCTTTTAGTTGCTATCTTAGCTGCACCACTACTCTCATGTGCGGGCAGCACCGTTTGAGTTTATAGTTTATAGCAGTCAGTGACATTAGCAAGTTCTCAAGTGTTTGTCTAAAGTTCTTCAGTTCCGGACATCCCTTGCACCCCTAATCCCTATCAAAGTTCATCCCCTAAATAAACAAAACAAAACCAAAACCCCTGGACTGATTATTGAGCCTGTGAAGAGAGTGTGGAAATTCCTGTTGCCTGCTTGTGTGTGTATGGAAAAGCCCAAAGTCCAGCGGCTCCTATGGGAGTAAGCGCTACATTAACGATTAACAAAATTGAAAGAGAAATCCAAATCAAATCAATATTTGGTGTGACCGCCCTTTGCCTTCAAACCGGCATCAATTCTTCTAGGTAGAATTGCACACAGTTTTCGAAGGAACTCGGTAGGTAGGTTGTTTATATAACATCTTTGAGAACCAAGCACAAATCTTCTGTGGCTGTCGGATGCCTCAAATCCTTCTTTCTCTTCATGTACAGTGCCTTGAAAAAGTATTCATACCTCTTAATTTTCCACATTTTGTCATATTACAACCAAAAACGTAAATGTATTTTATTGGGCTTTTATGTGATAGACCAACACAAAGTGGTACATACTTGTGAAGTAGGAGTCAATACTTTGTAGAACCACCTTTTGCTGCAATTACAGCTGCAAATTTTTTTTGGGATGTCTCTACCAGCTTTGCACATCTAGAGAGTGACATTTTTGCCCATTTTCTTTGCCAAATAGCTGAAGGTCTGTCTGATTGGACAGAGAGCGTCTGTGAACAATTATGAAGTCTTGTCACTGTCGGGGCTGGGCTCAGCCCTTCCTTCTCAGAGCCGGCCGCTCAGCTGTCTGCTAATTGTCAGCTCCTATCTCTCCACAGGTACTCAGCTGTTGATGATATCCTGCTCATCACTCCTGCCTACTTAAGCTGTTCAGCCCAGTGGATCTCTGCCTTCGCCTTGGTCAACATCACAGAAACTATCTCCTATGATCCTGTTCAAGACTTGCTTTGCTGACACCCCTTCTGGCTCCAGATCCTGCTTGTTGTTCCACTACATTTATCTCTGATTTCTGGCTTGGCTGACTATCCATTCCGGTTACTGAACTTTGGCTGTTTTGACTATGTTTATTCTTTTTACTTTTATTATTAAACAAGTGTGATTTAACTGTACTTCTGTCTCAGGCTGATTTCATGGTTTCTGACAGTCACAGACTGAATTTAAGTCTGGACTTTGACTGGGCCATTCTAACACATGAATTGATCTAAACCATTCCATTCCATTGTAGCTCTGGCTGTATGTTTAGGGTTGTTGTCCTTCTGGAACCTCCGCCCCCCCCCCCCCGCAAAGTTTTTTGCAGACTCTAACAGGTTTTCTTCTAAGATTGCCCTGTATTTGGCTCCATCCATCTTCCCATCAACTCTGACCAGCTTTCCTGTCCCTGCTGAAGAAAAGCATCCCCATATCATGATGCTGCCACCACCATGTTTCACGGTGGGGATGGTGTGTTCAGGGTGATGTGCAGTGTTAGTTTTCCCCCACACATAGCGTTTTGCTTTTAGGCCAAAAAGTAAAATTTTGGTCTCATCTGACCAAAGCACCTTCTTCCACATGTTTGCTGTGTCCCCCACATGGCTTCTCACAAACTGCAAATGGGACTTCTTATGGCTTTCTTTTAACAATGGCTTTTTTCTTGCCATTCTTCCATAAAGGTCAGATTTGTGGAGAGCACGACTAATAGTTGTCCTGTGGACAGATTCTCCCACCTGAGCTGTGGATCTCTGCAGCTCCTCCAGAGTTACCATGGGCCTCTTGGATGCTTCTCTGATTAATGCTCTCCTTGCCCGGCCTGTCAGTTTAGGTGGACGGCCATGTCTTGGTAAGTTTGCAGTTGTGCCATACTCTTTCCATTTTCGGATAATGGATTGATAGTGGATTGAACCTAACCCTGCTTTAAACTTCTCCACAACTTTATCCCTGACCTGTTTGGTGTGTTCCTTGGTCTTCATGATGCTGTTTGTTCACTAAGATTCTCTAACAACCCTCTGAAGGCTTCACAGAACAGCTGTATTTATACTGAGATTAAATTACACACAGGTGGACTCTATTTACTACTTAGGTGACTTCTGAAGGCAATCGGTTCCACTAAATTATAGTTAGGGATGTCAGAGTGAAGAGGGCTGAATACAAATCCACGCCACACTTTTCAAATATTTATTTGTAAAAAATGTTGAAAACCATTTATCATTTTATTTCCACTTCACAATTATGTGCCACTTTGTGTTGGTCTATCACTTAAAACCCCAATAAAATACCTTTACTTTTTTGGTTGAAACATGACAAAATGTGAAACATTTCAAGGGATATAAATACTTTTTCAAGGCACGGTAATCCCAGACAGACTCCATGAGGCTGAGATCAGTGCTCTGTGGGGGCCAAACCATCACTTCAAGGATCCCTTGTTCTTCTTTACGCTGAAGATAGTTCTTGAGGAAACCATTGATCCTGACCAAACCTCCAACTTCTCTTGCAAAAATGCAGCCCCAAACTTGCAAGGAACCTCCACCATGCTTCTCTGTTGCCTTCATACACTCATTATTGTACCCCTCTCCAGCCCTTCACCAACAAACTGCCTCCTGCTACAGCCAAATATTTCACATTTATTACTCATCAGTCCAGAGCACCTGCTGCCATTTTTCTGCACCCCAGTTCCTATGTTTTCCTGCATAGTTGAGTCACTTAGCGATGTTTCAACATCAGAGGTATGGTGGCTTTTTGGCCACAATTCTTCCATGATGACCACTTCTGGCCAGACTTCTCTGGACAGTAGAATGGTGTACCTTGGTCCCACTGGTTCCCACCAGTTCTGTGCCGATGGCACTGCTGGACATCTTTTGATTTGGAAGGGAAGTAAGCATGATGTGTCTCTAATCTGCTGCATTACGTTTCCTTGGCTAACCACTGCGTCTATGGTCCTCAACATTGCCCGTTTATTTGTGCTTCTTTAAAGGAGCTTAAACAGCACATTTTAAAACCCCAGTCTGCTTTGAAATCCTTGCCTGGGAGAGACCTTGCTGATGCAGTAGAACTACCTCGTGTCTTGTTGCTGTGCTCAGTCTTGCCATGCTGTATAGCCTGTGACATGAAACTGTAGCAGAGTTTGGCTGTCCCTCACCCAGTTTTAAGCATCCTACACAGCTGTTTCAGGTAATAGTGTTTCTACTTACGTATGAAAATGATGATCATTAGCACCTGCTTGGACTAATTGGTTAATCATACACCTGACTCTAATCCTACAAAATCCCTCACTATTTTTAAGTGAAAGAAATGTTGATGGTGTAAAGCCAAAGGGTATTCACACCAACTATCAGGGGCGGCCTGTCCATTAAGGGTGCAGGACACCACCCTCCCTATTCATCGCCACCCCCCCCCCCCCCACAAATGTATCTGGTCCCTTTCAGGATGCCAGATGCATGAATTACAATGGTGGGGGGGTTTTTTTTTAAGCACTTGATTGGGCTTCAAAATAGGGTGGGCTCGGGGTGCAGAGAATGCGAACGGAGCCAACCTAGGTGTGTTACAACAGCGAAGGAATATTCGCTATTGTAACACTGATTATATTCCCTCTTGAGACCCATCACCCAATTGGCTGAAAAGACAGTGATCCTTATAGCTGGCCAGCTAAGACCTGTCCTAGGTTGCTAATGTGACTTACATGCATATACAGCTAGACCTGCTAATAACCTTAATATAGTTTATATGCTCACATGTGAGAGATAAAAGCAAAATTGAAACCAGAAAGCATAGAGTTAAGTCTTTGTGACTCATCATGGAGTTTGGCCAATCACAGCCACTCTCACACTGAGCAAGAGTTTTGGCCAATCACAGCCAGCCTTACACCTATTATTTTTGTCTGGAAATTACCCAGCACATTGCTAGATCTCATTATATCAGAGAGAGTGGACTTGAACAGATTGTAGATCCAGCCAGAGTTCAGTTTTATAGAAGTAAGTGGCCAAAATAGGTATTTAATATACAGTTATATATGTTACTATTGTTAAATAATGTGATTAGAACTGTATACTGAACTAGTTATGTGTTCACTTGTAGATCAACCAAACAAATGTTCAAACAAACATCACCAAACAGCATAGCAAACGTTTAAACAAGCAAACAAGCGTGCAAATTGCAATATCAAACAAGTAAAACAATTACTTAAGCCTCATATATACCTCTCAGAGAGATCACAAAGTGTCTAAGGAACTTTATGCCCTGTACACACGGTCGGATTTTCCTGACGGAAAAAGTGCGATCGGATTGTGTTGTCGGAAATTCCGATCGTGCGTGGGCTCCATCTGACTTTTTCAGTCGGAATTTCCGACATACAAAGTTTGAGAGCAGGCTATAAAATTTTCCGACAACAAAATCCGATCGGTTAAATTCCGATTGCGTGTAGACAAATCCGACGCACAAAGTGCCACGCATGCTCAGAATAAATTAAGAGACGAAGGCTATTGCCCCGTTTATAGTCCCGTGGTACGTGTTTTACGTCACCGCGTTCAGAACGATTGGATTTTCCGACAACTTTGTGCGACCGCGTGCATGCAAAGCAAGTTTGAGCCAACATCCATAGATTTTTTTTTTGTCGGAATGTCCGATCAATGTCCGACCGTGTGTACAGGGCATTAAAGTGAAAGTACAGATACTGAAGAGAGAAATACATCTACCATTTTATGTAAAATGACACGATCGAACAGTTGAATCGCCATTTTGTTATACTTTATTCAACACATATTTGTACATGCACTGCCTGCTGCTAAATTGTCAGTGTTATATATGAAGCCGAATAAAGAAGATAATAAAGAAGATATCATAGAGGTTTGGTGTGCTCTTTAAACCTACTGCTTCCATAGAACGGTGCTGGAGGAATTATAAAGTAAGAGATATTCTTGTTTGGACTAAAAGGTCAGAAAATTCTTCTAATGCCACAGCGCATAAGGCACTTCATAGTGCTGCGCCTGCCACAATCCTATTGGACGCCTAAGAGGAGGGGAGGAGCTGCACGCTGGAAGCCACCGTGATGGAGCAGAGGACACAGTAGCCACCTAGATAGGGTACGTGCTGGACCGACCAGTAGACAGCGGGGGGGGTTTGGTTGTTTGACGCCACCCCCCCCCCCCCCAAAAAAAAAAAAAAAAAACTAGCCGCCACTGCCTATTGATTTGATTTAGATTTTTCTTCTGTTCCCTCACTTTGCAATTTGTAAAGTGATAAAAAATAAACAATTAAAACATAGCTAACTTTACAGTATTCATACCTGCCTAAAACTTTTGTACAGTACTGTGTGTGTATATACTGTATATGTTGTGTTACAGCGGAGTTCCACCCAAAAATGGGACTCGGCTTTTTCAGATTCCTCCCCCCCTCCGGTGTCACATTTTGGCACCTTTCAGGGTGGAGCAGATACCTGTCTAATACAGGTATTTGCTTCCACTTCTGGCGAAAGATCGCCGCAGAATCCGCGGCGATCTATGCCATGTCTGGCCCCCCCCTCCCCCGCTGTCTTCTGGGAGACACACAGGTCCCAAAAGACAGCAGGGACCACTCAGAATATGCAGCGCGACTTGCGGATGCGCAGCAGGGAACCAGACTGTGAAGCCGCACTTCTTGATTCCCTTACTGAAGATGCCGGCGCCTGCACCCGGGAGCCGAGGGACAGAATGGCTTCAGGTGAGGACATTTTGGGCGCCCTGGACAGGTGAGTGTCCTTATTTTAAAAGTCAGCAGCTGCTGTATTTGTAGCTGCTGACTTTTTAATTTTTTTTTTTTTTTTCCGGCAGAACTCCTCTTTAAATTACATGACAAAATATTACAGTTTTATATTATTATATTATAGCCACAGATAGACACTGACAGCCAAGCTCCCCATTTAAAACCCCACCCTCCCCCCACTTTAGGACATATTGGGGTTGATTGGGGTTTATGGGACGTTAATTTTGCAAAGTGAATTTTCACTTTGCAAGAGAAATTTCTTAGAGCTTAGGAAATGGAATGAAACTCTGCTGACTTCCATCATCCAGTCATGTGCAAGCAAAAATACTGCTTTTTAATTGGCTGTATTTGGGTATTGTCTGCAAAGTGAATTTGCACCATGTTCCCCTAAGCCAAGGGAAAACTTCCCCTGCAAAGTGAACAGCTTATTTGCCTTTAAAGTGGAGGTCCACCCTGAAAAAAAAAAAAAAAATGCACAAAAAAAACCTAAAAAAATGGAGGAAAAGAAAAAAAATTTTTTTTTTTTACTTACGTGAAATGGCTGTTGCTAGGCAGTCTTCCTAATCTGCCTCTTCCTACGCCGCAGTGATGTTGTCTCTTCTCCTCCCCGCGTTATCTTCTGGGGAATGGGGCACGGTGTGTTATGGGAACAACACATTGTGTCCCATTCACAAAGCGCTGCGCGACTCGCGCATTCGCAGTAGGAAACGGGCAGTGAGGCCGTAAGGCTCCACTGCCTGTTTCCCTTAGTTAGGATGGCTGTACCGGGACCCGAGAGCCGAGGGACGGGTCGGCCTCATGGGCACCCAGGACAGGTAAGTACTTATTTAAAGTCAGCAGCTACAGTGTTTGTAGCTGCTGACTTTTACATTTTTTTTTTTTTTTTACGTCCGGAATCCTGCTTTAATAACTCAACCCCCAATGTCTATGTCTCCACCTTTTTCCTGTACACATCTCTTCCTCTCCTCACTATGTTCTACCAGCTCTAGCCACAGAACTCCTGGGGACCTCTCTTGCATATCCTAGGGTGTCACGGAACCCTAGTTTAAAAAAAATGCTGTATTTTTCTTCTCCTTGCACATGATTGGGTATTCATAGCACTACATTCACTAAGCTCTGCAGAAAATTCCCATGCATAATGCAGCTTCTCTTGCCCCAGTGTTAAACCAACATGCCTTGTATATGTTATGTCCTTGCAAAGCACTAGGTAGGACATTTATGTTTACAATTTGGAATCATGCCTTACTTTAAAGTTTTTGATCTTCCTGACAAATTGTTCATACAGAGCATGATTGCATGGGGAAAAAATAGTCAAGGGTCGTTCAGAATGAAATTACGAGGAGTATTTGGAAAGATAAAAGCATTGAGGGGGATGGAAGCTGGTTCAGTCTGTATCTAGGGTAAACTTGGTGGTGTACTGTAACGGAAACAAACATCCTCCTTTTATGGAAGAAATTGGGTTACATTTCATCAACATCAAAATATAAAAAAATGTAAAAGAACAGCTCTAACTTCTTAGGAAAACACAGCGTTGCTTTCAGTTTAGGATGTCCAAAAATAATGAAATTAGGAATCATAAAAAGGCGACTCCAACTCCTATAAAAAAACAACAAGAAACCATTGTGACATTTTATATCACATAAAGTGGTTCTAAAGGGAGAAGGTTTTTTTGTCTTAACCACTTGCCCTCCGGAAAGGTTTACCCCCCTTCATGACCAGGCCATTTTTTTGCGATACGGCACTGCGTTACTTTACCTGAAAATTGCATGGTTGTGCGACGCTGTACCCAAATAAAATCAATGTCCTTTTTTCCCACAAATAGAGCTTTCATTCGGTGGTATTTGATCACCTCTGTGGTTTTGCGCTATAAACAAAAAAAAGCAACAATTTAAAAAAAAAACAATATTTCTTAGACCCCTTTCACACTGGGGTGCTTTGCAGGCGCTACAGCGCTAAAAATAGCGCCTGCAAAGCGCCCTGAAACGGCCGCTGCTGTGTCCCCATGGTGAAAGCCCCCGGGGGCTTTCACACTGGAGCGGTGCGCTGGCAGGACGCTAAAAAAAGTCCTGCTAGCAGCATCTTTGGAGCAGTGAAGGAGCCTTGTATAATGGGGAAGCGCAGCTGTACCGCCAGCATAGCGCTGCTGTAGCAGCTCTTTGCGGTGGTTTTAACCCTTTCGTGGCTGGTTTTTTCTTTCTAATGACAGTAAAGTAAAAATAGCGCCGCTTTACCGCTGACGCCCAGGCGCCGGCAGTATGAAAGGGGTTTTAGTCTGCGTAATTTTCATATTGAAATCACAGCAGCACTTTGCGGGCAGTTTTAACCCTTTTTCGGCTGCTAGCGGGGGTTAAAACTGCCCCGCTAGCGGGCGAATAGCGCCACTGAAACAATGGTAAAATGGCGCTAAATATAGCACCGCTTTACCGCCGTCCCGCCCCAGTGTGAAAGGGGCTTTACTTTCAGCTATAAAACACATCCAATAAAAAAACATTTTAAATCTAATTTCTTCATCAGCTTAGGCCAATATTTATTCTGCTACATATTTTTGGTACAAAAAAATCCAATAAGCCCATCACTGATGCCTCAGCAATGCCGCCCCATCAGTGCAGCCGATCAGTGCCTCCTCATAATTCCCCATTCACTGACGCCTCATCATTGCCGCCTAATCCATGCAGCCTCATCAGCTCACATCAGTGAAGAAGAAAGATTACTTATTTACAAAATGGTATAACAGAAACTAAGTGTAGCACCCTGGGGTTTCGTCAGGGGGCTCCCCACCAAATTCCTTGTCAATAGTAGCTACTGTAGTTAGTTATTAGAGAACCATTGATTTCTTCCTAAATCTGGCCTGGTTTTATTTTCCTCTTCTACCACCAGGTGGCCGGGCATCTGTGGGTATGTGGGGTATCTCAGCCAATGGGCAGGGGTTTTCTTGAATCCCTTTGGCCTGCTGGGAAAGCCTATATATTCGGGCGAGGTCAGGTAATCCAGGTTCTTGTGTGCCACCTGGACTCTCGTCTGGGTGGAGGTGTGTCGTGGGCCTATCCCGGGGGCATCTGGCTGCTAGGCTGTGTGAGGGCCTATCCAGAAGTAAGAAGGCAGCGCAGGGTTGGGACTGCGGCTTATAACCATAAGTGACGGTTCTGCCGGCCGGAGAACCTGTCGTGGTCGGAGGTAGAAGGGAAGCCGTCACCACAAAGGGACCAATCACCTTTTCCAGGGTCCACAGAAAGTAACTGAAGCAAGTACCGGGGCAGTATTCTCACCGAATGGGCACGGTGTAAAATCGGGGAACTTCAGGCGGTGATCAAGTCAGGGACCCAGGCAGCGGAGGTGGCGCTTGCAGAGCAGCCTTGTGAGTCAAGCCAGGGACTGAGCCGGTCAGCAGGGGTGAAGCTTGAAGGTATCCGGAGTGCCAAGCTAGGGACCCACTAGGGAAGTGTGGGTGATGCTTGAGGGCGATACCTCTGAAAAAACCTTGAGGAGCTCAGGGGGCTGAAGAACTAGAAGAAGAAGTTGTAGTACAGCTGTTACTTTGAGTTAGGAACTGTTTAAGTACTGTTGCCATAGGAGACAGCAATCCTGCATGTGCAGAAGTGACTCCTTGCTGGGGCTTTTCCCTGTACAGCTGTCCTCCTAATGAAGTCTCGGAGTCTGCCATTTGAAATTACAACTACTTAAGGGTGTCCTGGCCCTAACTCTCTTTCCCCCTGCAAAAATACAAAAAATAAACCCAGTGTTGATTAAATACCACCAAAAGAAAGCTCTATCTGTCTCAAAAAATTGTAATTGTCATTCACAATGCGACAGCGCTGAAAGCTGAAAATTGAACTGGGCAGGAAGGGGCCGGTTTTGAAGTGGTTTAAAGCGGGGTTCCACCCAAATTTTGAACAATATCTGTATGTATTCTCTTCCTTGCCTAGATGCTGACATGCCGTTTAAAAAAATTTAAATCGCCGTAATTACCTTTTTATTTTTCTATTCTTCTTTGCACTTCCTGGTTCTCCTCCCGTGGGAGTAGGCGTGTTTCTAGCCTCTCCCAGACTCCGCACAGAATCCTGGGAGCTAGTCTCAGGCTTCCCAGGATGCCACTGAGCATGTGCAGGAATGAGCAGTGAATGCTGGGAGCACAGCATTCACCACATCCAGGAAATACATGCTTGTGGGCTTCAAATGCCCACAATGAAGATGGAAACCGCCTGCAGTGAATAATATAAGTTATTCTTTCCGACGAAATCTGACACAGGCGGACATAGTACACACAATATGTGAGTATGTAATGCTGAGAAGAAAAGTTTGTGAATGAACTCAAAAAAAAAAAAGATAGGTGGACCCCCGCTTTAAAGCTGAAGTTTATTCAAACAAATTTTTTTTTCTCTACAGTTTTAATTATGTTACTCACATGTCCCACAATGTGCAGACTGATGGGTTCTGTAGAAGTCTTCACTGCAGGGCTGCCCTGTCCTCTTCCTGCTACTGAACTTCTGGTAGTTTTGGGTCTCTGGTCTCAGCTACACTAAAGTTAAAGTGATGGAGACACAAACCCTCCTGCCCTCTCCTCCATTGAGAAAAGTTCTTTCACTAATTTCATTGCCTGTGTTGGCTGGTCAGTCACAGGATTCCTTCCCTCCCCAATCACAGATCGCGTTACATGCAGTGTAATCAGTGAAAGAATCGTTCTCAATGGAGGAGAGGGGCAGGAGGGGGCGTGTCCCTGATGGATCATCTTCAGTGCAGCTGAACCTGGAGACACAAAGCTGTTAACCTCCACAGTGCTGGATGTTCAGTAGCAGGAAGAGGACGGGGCAGCCTTACAGTAAAGATTTCTACACAATCCAGCAGTCTGTACATTGTGGAACGTACGTCATTACAGGTAACTAATATAACCAAAGCTGTAGAGAGAAGTTTTTATTTTATTTTTTCATTTTAGCTTTAACCACTTGCCAACCGCCCACAGTATACATTATATACGTCATTACTTTGACCTTTAATACTGGGGTTATGGCAGCAGATAGCTGCCATAACCCCAGTGTCATTTTTTTCTGTAGGCAATTTGGTGTCTGCTAAAAGTGATCCTGGCGGCAGATTTGCTTACCTAGAGCCGAAGGGAGCGGTGACCCCCTCTTCTGCTTTCAGGTCGCTTCTGGGTTTACTGGAGCCGTCAGTAAACCCAGAAGCGATCCGATCCGGCTGATGGCTAAGCAGGAAGTTGAGTGAGGGCAAGATGGCCCCCACTGGGGCCCACTCAGCTCAATACCCTTGGAGGACCGGAGCGACCTTGCACATCACATCCAGTTCTCAGGCAATAATCTTTTTTTTTTTTTTTTTTTTTTTTACAAAGTCAAAGTGTCCAATTTTTTTTTTTTTTACTTTTAAGGGTAAATAAGAGATTCGGGGTCTTTTTGACCCAAGATCTCTCAATAAATAGGACCTGTCATGCTTAATTCTATTACAAGGGATGTTTACATTCCTTGCAATAGGAATACAAGTGATAAAAAAAAATAAAGGGATAGTGTAAAAATAAAATATAAAAAAAAACAAGAAAAAAAATTTTTTAAAGCGCCCCATCCCTCTGCGCTCGGGTGCAGAAGTGAACGCATACACAAGTCGCGCCCGCAAATGTAAACAGTGTTCACACCACACATGAGGTATTGCCGCAATCGTTAGCGTGAGAGCAACAATTCTAGCGCTAGACCTCCTCTGTAACTCTAAACAGGTAACCTGTTAAAAATTTTAAAGCTTTGCCTATGAAGATTTTTAAGTACCGTAGTTTGTTGCCATCCCCCGAGCGTGCACAATTTTAAAGCATGACATGTTGGGTATCTATTTACTCGGCGTAACATCATCTTTCACATTATATTAAAAAAAATTGGGGTAACTGTTGTTTTTTTTTTTTCTATTCATTAAAGTGTATTTTCCCCCAAAATATTGCGTTTGAAAGACCGTTGCGCAAATACAGTGTGACATAAAATATTGCAACGATCGCCATTTTATTCCCTAGAGTCTCTGCTAAAACAAAAATATATATATATGTAGCGGTACCCCCATAGGGGCTGCTAAGAAATGTGGCCCACCTGTAACCCTGCTCGGCCCGGCATTCACTTCCCAGACACTCCAAGAGTGTTTTATTGGGGGAATTGAACTTGGATGGGGTATGCTAAGGACAACTATGTACACTCCTTCAAACTCCTCCTGCACACCTCTTGCTTGCAGACTGTTGCTCTCTCTCTCTGCAGGCAGGGATCGTGGGTCCCTATAATGTAGCAGAAAATATGAAAGTCCTGTTAGTGCTAGCTGTCCTTTTGGTGGACTACTGCTCCCAGTCAGTCCTCTTCAGGCCCTGCCAGCCCTCCTGGCTGCAGCTGCCCGACTTCACTTCACTTCCCCTGCCAATCTTAGTTGGGGATTGGTCAGGGCTCCCTGAGACACCCCAGACAATTCCACCTCTCTTCCCCTCCTCTTCTTCTAGAATCCTCCAGAAGAAAGAAGGAGGTGACAGTGGAGTGATGCTGTCTGTGAGTCACAACTACTGTTCTGAGCTACTACCAGCCACACAGATCAAAACAAACAGGCCTAGCATCCATCTAGGCCTGCCTAAATTTACCTGTACTACAAAAATCCTCACTTTTAGCACATACCTAGGTAGAGGGTGCTACATGTATAATGTTTGGGGTTTCCACGTATTTTTCTAGCAAAAAATACTAATTTAAACTTGTTAACAAAAAGTTCCAGAAAAGGCCTGGTCAGCCACTGAATAAAATTGTATTAACTATAATCCTCAGTTCTGGATTTATGTATAAACATTTATGTATAAACATAGACCATTCTTGTGAAGTCTCTAATGCCGTATACACACGACCGGACTTTTCGACCAAACTGGTCTGCCGGAACGAATCCGTCGGACAATCAGACCGTGTGTGGGCTTCATCGGACCTTCAGTGGACCTTTTCTTTTCTTTTCTTTTCTTTCCGACGGATTCGAGTCCGGTCGAAAAATCAGTTCGTCTGTATGCTAGTCTGACGGACTAAAACCCACGCTAGGGCAGCTATTGGCTACTGGCTATCAACTTCCTTATTTTAGTCCGGTCGTACATCATCACGTTCGAATACCTCGGACTTTGGTGTGATCGTGTGTAGACAAGTCCGATTCGGCGGAAGTCCATCGAAATGTCCGACAAGATTCAGTCCGTCGAAAGTCCGGTCGCGTGTACACGGCATTAAGCTTCATTCTCACAAGGCGGATCCGCTGCCTCGGAGTCCGCCACTGTCCGCCAGCTCAGCGGAAGATCTCTCCGTTGATCTCCGCTGAGCCGGCAGATGACAGGTCCCTCTCTGCTCACTGAGCAGGGAGGGGCTTGTCGAGCGCCGCTGGTTACTATGGAGAGATCGGACGAAAACGGACAGCTTTCATCAGATCTCATCCGATCCGCCAGGTACAGATGCGAAAGTAGGGGCATCCGTCTGATTTTAGCGGATCGGACCGGGTCGGATGTCAGCGCACATGTCACCGCTGACATCCGTCGCTCCATAGACTAGCATGGAGCGCCCGTTCAGGTCCGCCGACAAAACTGACAGGCAGACCTGAACGGTCCGACAGTATGAAAGGGGCCTAAATCACGAATCCTGAAGACATTTTTTTATGCTATGACTTGTATTTTTATTATTATCTTTTTTTTTTCTTGCTCTGTTTTATAAGCCGTTTCAGAGAATGACACGGTGAGCTGCCACAATTAAGATTTCTCAAAATATTCCACGTAATCTGTTAGATTCCACCTGCCCTCCCCCCCTTTACCGCCGCAACCACGGCATGTCCTTTATGAATATTGCTATTCAAAATGAATTTCTTTGTTTTAGGAGTCTGGCTCTTTGCCCGCTGGGGTGAAAAGCTGGATTTATTAACGCGGGAGAGAGAAAAAAAAAAAGGCTCTAAACCTTCTAATTCTTTTAAAAACAAAAAGCATATTGTGTCTAATCCCAGACAAGATAAAAAATGTCACTTGCCTTTTGAGTGTAAATCCATCGTCCTTCTCCGAATTATTGTCTTAGGAGGAAAATGTCAGACTTAAGGCTGCGCTCTGCTTTCTGGAGATAAAAGGTAGAGAGGTCTCCTTGTGGAAATGGGGAGGCACTGACCCTTGGCATGGCAAATAATGAAGAGGCTGCGACTGCTTTCACGGAGAGAGACGCAGGCTGTTTAATCACACCTTACTGTCGCCAATCAAAGCAAAAATTGAATGCCAAGTGTACTGTCTGTAAAGCCTGAGACATGACACATTCTAATGACTTCATGAACAGTAATCACCTTATTGCTTTGTGACTCTATAAACTTCCACATTTATTATAGTAAGTATCTACTGCTGGGAATGGGAGGATTAAAGCTAAACACATGTATGTTTTCATTTCTAATGAAAAAAAAGAGGGTATTGTCTCTTAACTGTGTAGGTGGGACCTCAACGCAAAGTACCTGGTCAGGGAGAGATCACGCACAGTCTTTGATGGCATTTAAAATTATTCTAAAGGTTTTTTTTTTTTTAAATAACAAACATGTTATACTTACCTTTTCTGTGCAATGATTTTGCACAGATCAGCCCCGATCCTCCTCTTCTCAGGTCCCCCCCGCTGGCACTTCTGGCTCCTCCTTCCTGCCAAGTGCCCCCCATAGAAAGCCGTTTGCTATGGGGGTACTGCATGCTTGCTCCCGAGTTGGCTGTGTGTGTCCATTGACTCACAGCTCCGCCCCGCCCCTGCTCCCTCCTCCCTGGCTGTGATTGGCAGCAGCAGGAACCAATGGCTCCCACTGCAGCCTCTCAGCCCAATGAGGAGAGAGAGAGAACTGGGAGAGCTGCTGCTCTCGTGCATATCACTGGATCGAGATCAGGCTCAGGTATGATTGGGGGGGGCTGTTTGCAGAAGGTTTTTAACCTTAACCCCTTCGTACCCCAATAAATCATATGTGTGGCAGCAAAATGCTGGGCTTTAACAGACATACACTGCCCATATGCATCGGTGGGCGGGCAGTGTTTATATGCTGGGGGCGCACTCCTTGTGACCACAAAGACCGAGGTGACGAAAACAACTCACGCTCCTGGGAAAAAAATTGTTAGCCGCCGGTGGGACCGGCATCCAATCATGGGACCACTGTGACAGCCAATCAAAGTGGTCACATGATCGCCGATCCTTCCCGGGGATGCCAGGGTGGGCGGGAAGGTTTTAATGCATAGACTGCATAAGGGTAAAAAAAACCTTATAGCTTCAGAACCACTTTAAATATCTGGTATGTTGTATAGAATAGTGGTAAAAAAGTAATGACAGTTCTTGTAGACACTGAAATGAGCAATTCAACAGTTTGTGTTTACAGTGTGTCACTAGACTTGGGCCTCTATTACCACCAGAGGATGGCTTCTGCGGGAGTCATGGTTTGCGGTCCACCAGGATGGAAGTGAAGTGCTGCTGGTGTAGAGCTCAATGTTACTATTCCAGGTACCAAGATGTTTCCTCACTGCAGACGTTGTCCCTGTATGGACCTTACTAGGGTTGCCACCTCATCCCTTTAAACCCGAACACAATTACACAGGTTCTGAGGCAAGTGAGCCAATTAATATGTGTTCGGTTTTAAAGGGATGAGGTGGCAACCCTATCTGTACGGGGGGGCGCCACGTCCCCGGGCTGTTCTCTATAGGGAGGGGGTGCCACGTCCCCGGGCTGTTCTCTATAGGGAGGGGGCGCCACGTCCCCGGGCTGTTCTCTATAGGGAGGGGGCGCCACGTCCCCGGGCTGTTCTCTATAGGGAGGGGGCGCCACGTCCCCGGGCTGTTCTCTACAGGGAGGGGGCGCCACGTCCCCGGGCTGTTCTCTACAGGGAGGGGGCGCCACGTCCCCGGGCTGTTCTGTACATAGGGTTGCCACCTCATCCCTTTAAACTCGAACACATAACTACCTACATCCCAGGAATCTTCAGGAGGGGAGGAGGGGTTTTCTCAGCTAAGCACACCCTCCTATAACAGAGATAGACCCTGCCCCCCCACCCATAACTGGCCTTCACAGCAAGGAGCACATGGAAGGGCAAACACATGAAAGACAAAACCAGAGAAAATTCCCAGCTCAACTCACCAATAAGTCTGCTTACCAACCGAGGTAGCCCAGTTGTCCTTAAGAGCCCATTCACACAGGGACGACTTGTCAGGCGACCTAGTCGCCTGACAAGTCGCCTCCCGTTCTGTGCTATGGAACCGTTCTAAGGGGAGCGACGCAAGTCGCTCCGACTTAGAAAAAGGTTCCTGTACGACTTCGGGGGCGACTTGCATAGACTTCTATACAGAAGTCGTTTTGCAAGTCGCCCGGGCAGTCGTTTGCAGTCGTTTTGCTGAGGCGACCTGCAAGTCGTGTTGCCCCTGTGTGAATGGGGTCTTAAGGTCAGGGTCAGGTCAGGGGACATACTGGGCACCTTAGCTTCCATTGTGCTATATGCTGGGAGTCCAATATGCCCCCTGTGCCTTTAAAGAGGACTGGGCTACCTTCAGGCCCACCTGCCCCTTATCTATCCATTAGAACGCTGCCACTGTGGAGACGCTCATAAATTTAGTGGTGTTAGGACTGCAAGCAATATACAGGGTGCCGTGAAGAGGCCTTGCAGTGTTTGCATGCGTTTGCAAATGTGTGCTAACTAAACCCCTGTTTTTTAATGCAGACTGTTGGACAGGTTAATTCGTTTGGTAAGCAGACTGCTTGGTGAGTTGAGCTGGAAATTTTCTCTGGTTTTCTCTTTCAAGCACACCCTCCTGCCTCCCATGCCTGAGCTCACTTCTGGTTTGCGGTCCACGCTGATTGTTGGTCTTCTCCCGCTGACATCATCTCCGGGACTGATCTCGGCAGTGCGGCTGTTCCCTTGGTGCTTCCACTGCTGCGGCTTCCCTCTGCTGGCCAGGCTGGGACCTTCTGCTGCTGATCGGATCAACCCCTGGGACTTCCACACACACACTGGGACCATCCTGATGCCGGATCAACTTCCTTATAAATCCTTATGATGAGCTCACTTTTATCCACTATCCTGTAAGTGTTTTTAATCCCTTTGGGATGTTAAAAGTTTTTAAAGCTGCACTTAGAGGCGCCTCTTTCTGTTTTGTTTATTAGAGATCGCTTTTCTCATTGAGTGCTGCCCTAAGTGTATATAGACTCCACATCGCTTGAACTGTTTCCATTACCACCACAGACAACCATCTGCTCAGTCTTGCTATTCAGAGCGCCCTATACACACACTTTTACAATGCCTGAGCCAAGGGCAGATGGATTCCAGGAAGTAAATGTTACACGGATCTGCCCTTTTTCAAGATGGCCACAGCCAGAAATGCTAGGGAGGTGTGATTTCTTTGCAAAATAAAGCATGGAGACATTTACTTTGAATAATAAAAATGAATTAAGTTGTGTTTTTGGGTTATGGTGCTCAGATTCATTGTAGCTTCACATTAATAAGTGAATGCTTCTTACTTTCTAATGGAGAGCAGTCTGTATGCAAATTAACAGGATTACGAAGGCTCTCCCTTGCCCTACATCATGATGACAACACGGCTCATGTTGGGGCAGGGAAGGCTTCCTCTCCACCGCCATAATTTCTTTCCTGGTGGATACCTGTTCAGGTATGGCACAGAGAATACTGGAGCTAGGGTTGCCACCTGTCCAGGATTCACCGGGACAGTTCGGGATTTGAAGCATGTGTCCGGGTTTCAGTTCTTTCTGAAACCCGGACACATTATTCAGACAGGAATGTGGCTCAGAACAAGACCTGATAGGAGGGTGAGGGAACACTATGTACGCCACATTACTTTTCTCTTTGGTGCGCCAAAAGCTCTCTCAAGTCTGTTACAATCCTATAGGCTCGGTTCACACTAGGACGACTTGGGATCCGACTTGCAAGCCCTCAAGTCGCCCCAAGTCGCCCCAGAAAGAGATTCACGTTACAGTGAATGGGAGCGTCTTGATAGACACTACTGAAGTCGCTCCGACTTCAGAGCGTACTCCCTGTACTACTTGGATCCGACTTGGTAGGC
Organism: Aquarana catesbeiana; assembly: GCF_042186555.1. Lineage (NCBI taxonomy): Eukaryota > Metazoa > Chordata > Amphibia > Anura > Ranidae > Aquarana > Aquarana catesbeiana. The sequence continues at coordinate 25,547,143 of NC_133335.1, read as the reverse complement.
GACCTGTACCATACAAATCAATGGAAGTCGCCTCCAAGTCGGATCTCTCTCTACAGTCAAGCGACTTTGCAGGGAAAAAATTTAGTTTGCCCAGGCAAACCCCTCCCTCCCAGAGAGCTGATTATCCTGTGATTGGCCACAGCCGAAGTCGCCTGTCCTGGAGGCGACTTGAAGTCGCGTTGTAATTTGCTTAAAGTCGCGTTGAACTCGCCGTACAAAGTCGCGCTGAAATCGTGTTGCCCCTGTGTGAACCGAGCCATAGTGTTTGCTAAAAATATTTTTTTTTGCTGTGTGCCGCTAAAGTGTTCGGGTTTGGCTTGAGGAAAAAGTGGCAACCCTAACTGGAGCTAAATTTGAAATTTCTGCACTTGTTAATGGTATGGGGACACCATGAAGTGTAAGTTTGTTCATTCACCTTGCGGTCTATGCATGGTAGAAAAAGTTAATTAACTCCTCCAACAAAAACCATCCATGAAGAGTTACATGCTGGGTAATTACAGAAGGACGTGACTCATCCTGTGATTGGATGAGATGGTGAATCAACAATATCATGTCTCTCTACTGGGAACTAACTCCAGCTCCCCCTCCCTGGCACTTACAGGCACGCCTGATCCTGTTCTGTACGTTAGTAGTCGGAGCAAAGGTCAATAACTCCGTGGGTGAAGATCTCTTCTCCAGTACAGTGCAAATAAAATTTAGTACTGGAACAGTCAATATCTTCTGCCTTGCCTAGCCGTCCAGTTTAGACTCTCGATCTGATGTAGAATTTTCCCTCGAGCACCCTTTTGAGGACAAGGACTGTTTCGTGGCTCTAATCCCAAATCAGGAAAAATATTTTATCAGATCTGTGTTCAGTAAAAGGTCAACACAATTCATGGATCTAAAGGTCCCCCTTCATTTTGTTTATGATCCTAAACTGACAGGTCTGTGTGCACAAGGTTTATCTCCTGTGTTTGGTCACAGCATGGATGAGTTCTTCTGAACCAGGATAAAATAACTGCTTTGCCAAAGTGCATGGGGTCACTTTTTTCTTGTCCTGCTGCTGCAAAAAGATGTGTTATTATACATCCCATTCCCAGAGGAGACAGGCGGCGGACGGATGAATCTGGCGAAGGACAGACACCTTCTTCACCTTAACACAGGACTTGAACAATTTTATCATCAACAATTGTTCAAGCCCTGGAGAAGATAACTGAAATACATCACAGGTGATATAATTTGCTGCTCAGTGATTGCAGTATTCTAGTCTGCATTTCCCCAAGGTAATATTTAAAACCTGGCCTGTTAGTGGGTCCTGGGGACAGGAGTTGGGAACCACTGACTAATGCCGCGTACACAAGAGCGGACTTTTCGACCGGACTGGTCCGAAGGACTATCCGACGGACTTTCGGTGGACTTCCGGCAGACTTTCCGAACAAACAGACTTGCCTACACACGATCACACCAAAGTCAGACGGATTCGTAAGTGATGACGTACGACCGGACTAAAATAAGGAAGTTGATAGCCAGTAGCCAATAGCTGCCCTAGTGTTGGTTTTCGTCCGTCGGTCTAGCATACAGACGAGCGGACTTTTTGACCAGACTCGAGTCCGTCGGAAAGATTTGAAACATGTTCCAAATCTAAAGTCCGTCAGATTTTCAACCGAAAAAGTCCACTGCAGGTCCGATGAAGCCCACACATGGTCGAATTGTCCGCCGGACTCGCTCCATCGGTCCAGTCGAAAAGTCAGCTCATGTGTTTGCGGCATTAGAGTTAGGGAAAGGGTCCAGGGAAGTAGGGAAAGTGCAGCGACTACATCAAACTCCCTTCTGGAAGCATCCACTTTGGGTGTAGACTACCCGAGTCGCCTTCCACTCCTCATTGCAGATGCTATCGGCATCTTCAAGTCTTCGGGCCGATGTTACAGTTAGTAAATGGCTCCGGATGGGTGTGCCTTCCCATCAGGCCTGAATAAGTTGCATTGAATCCTTCTACAATATAACTTTATTGCCTAACTTATACTGTGTGTTTATTGCACCCCGCTGCACAGTGCTCACATGTGTTGGCTGTATTTGATGCTCTTAAACATTAAACATTTCAAAAAGACCTTTAAGTGAAATTCAGTTTTGTACTAGGTGCTCCTTTGTACATGTCAAGGAATTCCCAAGAAATGGTAGGGTCGGTGATGCATAATTTGAGAAGCTTGTGTAGGCAGGATATGTATGTTAGCTGCTATCAAGAAAGTGACTTCACTAGGCTCTAAAGTATAGGTAGAGAGACTTCATGGGAAATGTACAGTGCCTTGAAAAAGTATTCATACCCCTTGAAATTTTCCACATTTTGTTATGTTACAACCAAAAATGTAAATGTATTTTATTGGGATTTTATTTAAAAGATCAACACAAAATGGCACATAATTGTAAAGTGGAAGAAAAATGATTTTCCAATTTTTTTACAAATAAATATGTGAAAAGTGTGGCATGCATTTGTATTTAGCCCCCTTTACTCTGATACCCCTAACTAAAATCTAGCGGACCCAATTGCCTTCAGAAGTCACCTAACTAGTAAATAGAGTCCACCCGTGTGTAATTTTATCTCATTATAAATACAGTTGTTCTGTGAAGCCCTCAGAGGTTTGTTTGAGAACCTTAATGAACAAGTGGCATCATGAAGGCCAAGGAACACACCAGACGGGTCAGGGATAACGTTGTGGAGAAGTTTAAAGCAGGGTTAGGTTATAAAAAAAAATATCCCAAACTTTGAACATCTCACAGAGCACTGATCAATCCATCATCTGAAAATGTAAAGAGTATGGCACAACTGCAAACCTACCAAGACATGGCCGTCCACCTAAACTGACAGGCCGGGCAAGGAGAACATTAATCAGAGAAGCAGCCAAGAGGTCCATGGTAACTCTGGAGGAGCTGCAGAGATTCACAGCTCAGGTGGGTGAATCTGTCCACAGGACAACTATTAGTCGTGCTCTCCACAAATCTGTCCTTTATGGAAGAGTGGCAAGAAGAAAGACATTGTTGAAAGAAAGCCACAAGAAGTGCCGTTTGCTCGGTGGGGCAGTCAAGCTCAGATGAGGACGTAAGTATGTGGTAATGTCTGTTTACTGGGGAAAGGGGGAGACATGAGTTACTTAAGGATGCATTATACCAAAAGGCTGGATGGGCGCTTAATAGCGCAAGAGAATAGTGGGTTTATCCACGACAGACTATAACATAATTTTTTTATTAGACATGCGCAGTTTGTTTCGTTCTGAATCGATAATTTGGATGAATTTTTCATTATGTATCCAAATATACAAATTACAATAGTAACAAATTTAAACGAATCCAAAATAACGAAACAAACATTTCGGCTAAGATTTGAATTCATATAGTTTTCTAATCTAATTTGAATAGTTTTCAAATCAAATTTAGATTTCAGAAGAGAATAAAATAGAATAGAAAATAAAGGAATAGTATGGAAAAGAATAGAATAGAATACAATAGAATAGAAAATAATAGAATAGAAAAAAAACAATAGAATAGAATAAAATAGAAAGAGCATAACCATCTTCCGGAATTCAAATAGAATAAACTGGAATTTGAATAGAATAGAAAATTAAATAATAGAAAAGAATACAATAGAAAAAAAACAATAGAATAGAAAGAATATAACAATATAATCCATCTTCTAAAATTCGATTTTTGAATAGAATACATTTGAATTTGACTAGAATAGAAAATAAAAGAACAGAATAGAAAAGAATGGAATAGAATATAACCGTCTTTCAAAATTCTAATTTTGAATAGAATACATTTGAATTCAAATAGTTTATAATAGAATAGAAAATAATAGAATAGAAAAATAATAGAAAAGAATGGAATAGGAAGAATATAACCCTCTTCCAAAATTCAATTTTAAAAAGAAATCATTTGCTTTTGAAGGGAATTTGAATCTATTTGAATTTTCTAAATTCGGTCGATTTGAGTTCAATTCGACCGAGTTCGGAAAATTCGAATCGATTCGAACTCAAATAAACGAAACGAATTTCGAAAACAAATTTAACAAAACTAATTTACGTAAATAACGATTTGGAAGGAAACGAAATAATTTTTTTAATTCTGCACGTCTACTTTTTTTACAAATATAACTATCTTATTGCTCTTTTGATTTCAATATGAACATTACGCAGACATAGAGATGGAACAAACTTTTACTTTATAATATCCAGAGGGTGGTGGAGTCCATTTGGGATTCCTGACAGCAAGCTCCACCCCCTTCTGATGCTAGAGCACCGAAGGAAACCTCGTCATTATGATGTGGGCATGACGTTACTTAGTACCATTGTTTTGCATGCACTAGTCACTTTATAATACTTACTTTTATATCATATCAAGTCACGTTGCATTGCACAGGAATAGCGCACCATTTATATTATATATGACGTTATGCCAGTGGTTTTTTTTTTTTGCAAAAACCCTTTTAGTTTGAGGTAGGAAATTTCTCAGTAGTGATCACCCAACAATACAAAGATCGCACCATTTTGACCTCGTGCATCAAATAAAATAATGGAATAATACGCAGAGCAAAACCATTGTAATTTTCACAGAAAAACAGAATTATTCTCTTAAAAGCCTGACGGGAGAACTATCCCATCGGGTCTCTATCACTTATGTTGACAGTGGCATCTGGTGTGACGCACCGAGCAAACGTCTTGCATATTTAAAAAGCCATTTTCAGCTTGTTTACCTTACAATTCAGAAGAATGGAGTCATTTCAGTGAAAGCATACCTTGCTTTGTGCAAAGAAGGAACGCAAACAAATTACCCCGCTGTGAGGAGGAAATACCCCTGTAATTAGGAGCGTTCTTTGTAGAAGTGTGTTTACAGAAGGAGGCGGGACCTAAGACTTTGGTGGCTTGTTACATATGACAGAGAAATAATTTATCATAAGTGATCCTCTGGCTGTGCAATGTTTAAGTAACAGAACCACCATGGAGCCTCATTTAACCACTTAAGGACGGGAAGGATTTGCCCCCTTAATGACCAGGCCATTTTTTACAGCACTACATCGCTTTAACTGTCAATTTGCGCGGTTGTGCGATGTTGTACCAAAACAATATTGATGTCCTTTTTTTCCCTACAAATAGAGCTTTCTTTTGGTGGTTTGCACTATAAACAAAAAAAAGAGCGACGATTTTGAAAAAAAAAAAAAACTATTTTTAACTTTTTGCTATAAGT
>NC_133335.1:24816698-24906698 GCF_042186555.1 Aquarana catesbeiana | reverse complement strand
ATCCTATAATAAATGTTTATTTGTCAAATAAAGATTTTACATAAAGTGTTTTAATAAAAAAGATATACATCTATTTATAAATGTGTCAACTTTCAAAAACAACATAAAATTGGCCAAAAATATAAAATACTTTGCTTTGAAAGAACCTCAGGCAAAAGTCAAAATTTAAACGTAACTATGTAAAGGCAAAGTGTGTTTAGTTTATTCTATAAGAACAGCTACAGAAGCTGTAGAACATGGGAAATAGAAAACAGATTACTCCATACAAGGTTTTATTTGTGGTATCAGCTGGGTTGTGTTCACACTTGTATGGTGTCTGGCCGTACATGGGCCTGGAAACAGATACACACGGGAATAGAGTATGAATGCAAGGAGATCTCTGGTTTAATCCAAAGGAATGAGTCACTCATGGTCTTCCTACAGGAGATTCATTAGTGAGCCCCTTCACTATAGTTCAAGGCTTTGCCTTACCCTCCTAAGATTTCCAGCTGTTCGTACCCACCTAGGAGTTCCAGGTGTCTTCATCTGCTTAGGAGTTCCAAGTGTCCCTGTGCACCTAGATGTGTCAGCTGTTCTTGCCCACCTAGGAGTTCCAGGTGTCCCCACCTGCCTAGGAGTTCAAAGTGTCCTTGTCTGTCTAGAAGTTCCAGGTATCCCTGTCTGCCTAGGAGTTCCAGGTGTCCCTGTCTGTCTAGGGGTTCCAGATGTCCCCACCCACCTAGGAGTTGCAGGTGTCCTCACCCACCTAGGAGTTGCAGGTGTTCATGTCTGCCCAGGAGTTGCAGGTGTCCCTAGCTACCTAGGAGTTGCAGGTGTCCTCACCCATCTTAAGAGTTCCTAATATCCCTGCCCACCTAGGAGTTCCAGGTGTCCCCATCCAACTAGGAGATCCAGGTGTCCCTGTCTACCTTGCAGTTCTACTTGCCCCTGACTGCTCAGAAGTTTCAGGTGTTCTTGCCCCTTAGGATTTCCAGCTGTTCTTGCAGAGTGCAGGTGTCCCCATCTATCTAGGAGTTCCAGCTGTCTTAGGAGTTCCAAATGTCTCTTGCCCACCTGGGAGCTTCAGGTGTTCTCATCTGCTTAGTAGTTCCAGGAATACGCACCTGCCTAGGAGTTCTGGGTGTCCCCGCCATCTTAGGAATTCCAGGTGTCCCTGTACACCTAAAAGCTCCAGGTGTCCCTGCCTGCCTAGGAGTTCTAGGTGTCCCAGTTAGCCTAGGAATTCCAGATGTTCCCACCCTTCTAGGAGTCCCAGGTGTGCCTGTCTGCCTTGGAGTCCCAAGTGTCCCTGCTCACCTAGGAGATAAAAGGTATCCCAGCCTGCCTAGGAGTTTCAGTGTCCATTCCCGCCCAGGAGTTTTTAGGTGACCCTCTGGTGTTAAAAGGAAAGAAGGCCCAAAGATAGTTGTATTTAGACTTTTAAAAAGCTGACATTTTAAAATGATATCCAGACATGGTATTAGACTAAAGTAATTCTCCAAAGACCCATCTCTAGCCAAAACTTTTTTTTTTTGAGATGAGGAAGGGTTATATCCTCTCAGATATTTACTGCTGTGTCTATCCGTCATGGAGAAAAGTATGTTCGCTCCCTGCCCTGGTGACCACACAGGAAGTGAGCAGGATATTGGTACACAGGTACCAATATAAGGAAAAAAAAAATCAAGCATTTTTACCCTGGATAGCTATTTTCAAACGTAAAAAAAAAAATTGTTGGCCAGCGTTGGACATAACACTCTACAGGTTCTGTATCTGTGCTGAATTAGGATCAGAGAAAAAGATGTCAACTTCCTGAGTATGATCAGCACCTTCAGTTTTTGAGGATCAAATTGCAATGACGACACACACAGCAAAATATATACAGTGTTCTTTTTTTTGTTTTTTGCACATTCAGCTCGATTGGCTGTCAGGGTGGACTACACACTGTAGATGAGGGTCTTGCGGGCATTTAGCCATCCTTGCGCACAAATGCAGAGACGGAAATCGTTTATGTTGCAATGCTGTACAGTACATCATTGTAATGGGTGCTGCCCCCCTGTGGCCACCTGTGTCTTCTGCAGCTGCTTCAACTGGCTTTCCATTTCCTTCACCTAATAATATGGAAGAGGAACAAGAAAAAAAAATGTAAAGGGCACGTGAAATAGACACTGTTTTTCTTGTTACATTTTACAAACACCCTTAAGGGAGGAAAACCTGTATTTCTGTCATTTGAACCAGGACTGAAAAAATAAAATACCTCCAAATACAACATGAAAAAGCAGAACTATGACGAGTCAAAAATGCAATACAAACAAGGAACTGATTGCTGGGAAAATACGAAAATCACAAGAATGCTTCCAGATAGGACTGTAATTCATTCATTGCTGCCTAGATAAACTGATCAACATAAACCATTGTAAAAAGAAAGGCCACTTTAGCCAACCTCTTCATACAACTTGGAGTTCTGAACATTAAACAACAAAGTGACCTTCCCTCAGTACAGTAAGCCAACCTAAGTACTTTCCCCTGCTACGTGTCAGCTTAGGAAGCAGCCAGTCATTCTACAAGTCTGATGTTATCTTTCAGCTGGTGTGCAGCAGTTCTTTAAAGCCCAAGTGAAGTTACAGGATAAAAAGCAGTCTAAGGCCCCCTTTCACATGGGCACTGTTGGGAAGAAAAACCAGACAGATGAGGCATATTTTTAACTCACCCTAGTTGCTTATCAAAACCAGGCAATGGCTGCCGGATAGCCCAATACAAATTGTCAGAGTGACAAAGCTGTGCTGGCATAAAAAAAAAAAAAAATAGGGCATGTCGTGGTTGGCAGGTAATACTGCCTGGCACTGCACCCCTAAAGAAGTGAATGGGGCCGTGCCACAACCGCGTCCTATGGATGCAGTTGTGGTGTGGTGAAGAGGGATTTCACTGTGAATTCCTTCTTCAGGAAGGAATTGAGGGGTGTGGTTGTTACTTAGCTCTGCCAGCACAGAATACTGCAGTCAGAGGGCACAAAGCATGAGGGGTGTGGTTGTTACTTAGCTCTGCCAGCACAAAACACAGCAGTGGGAGGGCACAAAGCATGAGGGGTGTGGTTGTTACTTAGCTCTACCAGCACGAAACACAGCAGTGGGAGGGCACAAAGCATGAAGGGTGTGGTTGTTACTTAGCTCTGCCAGCTCAGAACACTGCAGTGGGAGGGCACAAAACATCATTTTCGATGACAAGAAAGGTATTATTCCACTCCTCCCTTTAGTCTTCGCATAAAGCTTTGGGAATAGAGCCTATTGTCTATGGTTGGGCTACATACACACACAAAGAAAAGCTTTATAAGCCAAGAGAGTTATCTGAAAGTGTACAAAAAATGTCCTAAGCATCGCTCAGCTCCACTAAGTATTATCGGACCTTGTTTTGTAACGCTGCGAGGGTTGTTTCAAGTGTTGAGATGTAGTCGTCTTCTGAGTCCTCCTGTAGATACTCTTCCTGTCTACAAGAACAACAAAGAGCTGACACAGGGAGGTGGTAAACAAAAAGGTACAAAGACAAGACTTGATTCACCTACTATTTGGAAAAGTGAGGAGTAAGGTTGTGTTATAGCCAAGAGAGGACTGAGATGGGGAGAGATGTGACACAAGGTTATACACCTTTCTGGAAAGATGAGGATTGAAGCTGCACTTGAAGAGGTATTATACCCACCTCCATGTTGGCCCATGTCTCCTATCTCCCCCTTTGTCCCAGAACTCCAGAGAATTCTATAGCATTTGACACTTCTGGAAATGTGGGATTACTGTTTTTCCTTTCCTAGCACTGTGGTTCCTTTCTCCGATCTGTCCGTCATTACAGGAATCAGCAATGAAATAGGGGTTGGAGGAAGAAAAAACATAGTGGGGGAGACTTAGCATCCTGACACTTTCTGGAGTGTTGAATGCTGTAGAGTCTGATGGAGGATACAACATTGGAATAAAGGAGAAGGTAAGAGACACAGGGCGCCAGAGTGGGGAATGTAATACCTCTTCTATAGCAGAGAACTTCCTTTTGGAATCTGTTACAGAACTGACAGGACCAATTTTGTCAGTTCTTGAACTTAGTTGAAGGAAGTTGCTTTTTTTGGTTATAACGAAATGGCACCTGTCCTTCAGATTGGTCTTCTAAGGGAGAACCCCTCTAACCTCTAGAGGAGGAGAGTAGGAAACCAATCTGAAACCATTTTTACTTAAAGCGGAAGTAAACCCGTCCATAAAACGGTTTCATTTCTGGCACGTGCCGGAAATGTAACACTCTCATTGGTTGTGCTCTCAGCCAAACCATCCAATGGCTGGTGTCATAACTGATCACATGTGCAGCATCATGGCAGTTGTAGATTAAACAAAGACAAAGATGGCAGCTTCCTTGGCTGAAAACGATAGGAGGGTTGACTTACGGTTTAAGTAAGGTTTGCTACATGCTGAGACAGCGTGCGGATGGGCGCCATTTTGTTGTAACCTTCAATGTACCGGACAAGCTGGTATTCAACCCAACCAGCAACTGCAAATAGTAAGGCTATTCAGCTAGGATGACAGATTGGGGCATCTGAGTGGTAACAATTGAATTTCATTAGATTTGATTTTTTTGGTTGTTGGAAAATTTGATTGAAGGTTGCATTATACACATACACATCTCCCCCCCCCCCCCCCTCCATACATGCATATTATCACCACTTTAATGACCAAGAGGGTTGATGAGAACCTGATGGAATGTGAAAGAGTTCCAGCAGGCAACAAGAGAGAAGTCTAAAAGGCTTATCAGGAAATCCACAACCGGGAGATAGGGTGGTCCAATCCCGTCCATGATCTGATAACTGATGTGATACTTAGGCAAGGAAAGGGTGACTTAGGGGAAATGATAATGTGGGGGAGCTCGGTATAAAGATTGACAGAGGACCACAACTTGGGGGGGTTATTACCCCAGTTCCAGCATTCAATCCAGACTGCAGCAAGGAGATCAATAGAGATTGTCGGACAAATAAGTGTAGGGAAGGGTTGCTGATGCCACTTCTCTTTGTCCCCATTGTTTGTCCCAATCACAGCTCATAGAAAACTGTTCTTACAGATAAGGAATCCAACATGTTGATTATTGTGATAACCAGTAGTCTAGGTAGCTTACCTGGAGTCCTCTGGGCTAAATCGGTCACTATAACTAAATTCCTCATCCCGCCGGTTCCGGAAGTGTGAAGAGAGGGCATCAGACTGACCCTGAGTCCCACAACCTGGGTTCAAACAGATATAATTATACCCGGTTAAATAGAAGAGTCACATATCAGTATTTATATAATAAAACTCCTCTAATAATTAAACATTTTGAAAACATTTTGTGTCCTTACACCTCCTCCTCATCATCATCATGTCAATGGAGAGGGGGGGGGCACAGACACAACACACCGCCCACTGACTTCCAATGAAAATAGAGCAGGGCGAAGGTTATGTACACAATGAGAGCGCAACAAGTCCAGGAGAAGTCCAGCAAAAGCTTATTTTTCACAAGAAGTCAGAAGATACAGCCTAGGCGTTTTGGAGGCTCAAAACTTCCCCTTCAGCATGAAAGATGATGCTGGAGAGAACGAGGATTAAGGTATTTGCAGTATAGGTTGCCAGGCTGTCATACTGACAACTCGGCTGCCCACCCCCACTCATAAGTACTCACCAACAGCCCTGAAGAAGAGGGGAATACATTCCCTTGAAATACGTTGGCTCGATGTACATGATTGAATTTTCAATAAAGTTTTGTGAAGCCTACATCAAGAGTTGCATTTTTCTGGACAATGGGAGCTCCTTTCTCCTCACCCAAGTCTCTTCATACAGACAACCTGTACTGTAAACCTCAGACATGAAATATGAACAAAGCATTTTCCTCTATAGTGTATACTTGTCTCACTCCAGAGCACTAAGTGTCATTTATGTCTGCTGCTTAATTCCTCTGCTATCAGCATGAATCACTTCTGACAAGTTTTCCTGACACCAAGAGAAAAAAGGTGACAGGGGAGGGAGCTCCAGCTGATCGACAGCCTCAGCTCTGTTCCTGTGTGCTGTGTGAAGGGGGATGTGTCCCTTCCCTCCTTCCCTCCAATCAGCTCTCAGAGCTCTCCTCACTGAGCTCTTACAGAGTGTAACCTCAACTCTCCACCCCCTGTTTTTTGAAAACTCAGACAAGCTTTATACATTCATAAAGACTCCAGCCAGAGTCTCAAGTCCCAACCTGTAACTCAATACTTCTGCTTTTGTTCTCCCCACTATTGTGGGGAGATTAACTCGTGGGGATCACCTTTTCTCAATATGAAGGTCAGCGTACAGGCAGTTTCTTTAAAATCTGTCCGGTTGCCAGCTCTTTTACAAGTGGTTTGCAAAGTCATAAAAATAAACAAAACAGTAAAACAAATCCTTGCCGTCCGGCGCTAAACTAAACCATACACCACTCTCTATACAATGTGGGGCTGGTCCCTGTCACCCACAAAACATGGGGTGAAGCAAACCTTTGTTTTCAGTCCAAACAAACAGAGCTCCTCTCTCTCAGATTCTCTTCTGAGTCTCAGGCCAGACCACTGCTGTGCCCTCTTCCTGGTCATTTAAAGTCCAACTGAGAATGGACTCAAGTGGACCACAAGACCCGCACCGGAACCAAGCCTGCCACAGAGGCTGGAAAAATCCGGGCCGGATTCCGGTTCAGTCTCTGACAATAGAACAAATACGAGGTGAAATATATCAATTATCGATGACCTCACCTCGCACACCATCACACTATATACAAGCAAACCAAGGGCAAAGATATACAGAGTATATTATTCTAAAATCCCCTCAGTTATATCAGCGTGTTAAGCCTGTACCCTCACCCTCAGGTGAGCCCTATCAACATGAAACAAGTAAAGACCAATGTCTCCATACCCTTTCACCTTTCACTGATCCACATCATACCTCAATGTCTCCTTTGGGTCAACCCACCTAAACCAGACCTTCCTAAATTTCTTTGTAGCTCCCCTGGCCTCGTACGTCATACGGTAGAGGAGAACGTCCGCATTCACAACTTTCAACCACATCCTTAACGTCATTTGTTCCCCATAGATCCACCTCCTAGCTATGACTTTCCGAACCCCAAAATATAGAACCCTAAGGAACAGCTTGGTGTACACATCCAACTCCTCTTGGTCAAAAATACCCAGGAGGCATCTCAAGGGGGAACATATATTAGGGAGGTTAAATTTATCCGCTAAAAATTCAGTCACCATAGACCAGAGAGGTAGCACCTTGGCACATTCCCACACCATGTGAATAAACATTCCTTCCGCCCCCAGACATTTGTGACAAACAGAAGAGTCTTTTTTATGCATACAAAATAGTCTGACCGGTATAAGAATTATCAGCAGTCAAGCTCTGATGAAGGAGGAGTTTTGAGCCCCTTTAACGCGTATTATATAACCTCTTGTAAACTTTTGCTGGACCTATTCTGGGTTTGACTTGCCCTCATCCTTTTACATCCTCTTCTGACTGCTCCAGGGAAAATCCAGGTTGACAGAGAGTAGCCTTTAAAAATTGAAGCTTCAAACTGATTTCCTTATCTTTGGGTCCATCAACCTACCAATATGTCTTCCATCATTAAGAAGGACGGGCATAGACAACATTTTATTCTAGGTTATCTCCAGTATCAAAGAATCTGAGCCCAATTTGTTAATAGGGTATACTGAGATCCCTATACCGCTCTGCCCCCAAAGACTAAAAAAAGAGAGCAACCTTCTTTGTATTCTTGTGTATATATGGAAGAAAGGTAAGAGAATAATGCAGCAGATACATTTATAAAAGACATTATTTGATCAGTAGTCAATATTAGCTCTTAGGCTCAGTTCACACTACCGCGACTTGGGATCTGACTTGTGAGACTCCAAGTCGCATGACATGTGAAATCCCATGTTGGTCAATGAGAGATGTCTTAATTGGCACTACTGAAGTCGCTCAGACACCAGAAAAGGTTCCTGTACAACTTCAAGGCAACTTCTATCCCACTTGTATCCATAGACTTTAATGGAAGTCGCTTCCAAGTCAGATCCACATTTATATTGATGTGATTTGGATCCGACATTACGGGCAGTGCATGGCATCTTCCTGTATGCGGTTATCTCTGCATACCTGCACAAGACAAAGTTGCATCAAAGTAGTACCCAAGTCTAACGCAGTTGAATAACTCTGAAGAAGTGAATAATCCTGAATTAAACAGTACAATTTAAAAGTGAAGGGGGCACCCGGATTTGAACCGGGGACCTCTTGATCTGCAGTCAAATGCTCTACCACTGAGCTATACCCCCTGTGCACATGTGCAGCTCGTTATCTGGAGCTGGGATGGTGACTGTGCTCTCTATTCTATGACACATTGTAGATTTGTTCAGCACTATTTGCTCTCACTGCCCCCTGGACGGCTAATCCTACAGTGATAGAAAACTGGAAGAACCTGTAATCAGAGGGAACGGCTCGTTCAGCACAGCCACTCTACAAAGTCATAGACTTTCCTTATATCATATCTGACAAAAACATTCCACCCTCTCATTATTTGTAATCAGCCTACACTGACTTCCCAGCGCTCCTAAATGTAATTCCATGTGGGCTGCATTCACACCCGAACGTCGTGTTTTTGTACGAGCATTTTCAGGCGTTTTGTTGCACATTTGTATGAGTATTGCTGTACAGTGTTTTAAAGCGTTTTTTTTTGTTCAAGCTTTGGCATTTTTTTTATTAGCCAACAGAGAAAAATATCATCTGTTTCATCATTTGTTGCTATGTTTTTAAGTTTTTCAATTGCTTTTTAATTTTTTGTTATCTATTTTTTAAATTTTTTTGTTAAAGGATAGGATTAGTGTTTGGGGGCTCGGGTTAGGATTAGGGTTATGGTTAGAATTAGGGTCTGGGGTTAGAATTAGGGTTTTGGTTAGGATTAGGGATTGGGTTTAGGATAAGGGTTTGGGGTTAGGATTAGGGCTATGGTTAGAATTTGGGTTTGGGGTTGGGTTTAGGATTAGGGTTATGGGTAGAATTAGGGTGTGGGGTTAGGTTTAGGGTTATGGTTAGGATTAGGGTTATGGTTAGAATTAAGGTTTGGGGTTAGGATTAGGGTTATGGTTAGGATTAGGGTTTGGGGTTAGGGTTGTGGTTAGAATTAGGGTTAGGATTACGGTTATGGTTAGGATTAGGGTTTGGGGTTAGGGTTAAGGTTAGGATTAGGGTTTGGGGTTTAGGATTAGGGTTTGGGGTTGGGTTTAGGATTAGGTTTAGGATTAGGGTTTGGGGTTTAGGATTAGGGTTTGGGGTTGGGTTTAGGATTAGAGATATGGTTAGAATTAGGGTTTGGGGTAAGGGTTAGGATTAAGGTTAGGATTAGGGTTTGAGGTTTAAGATTATGGTTTGGGGTTGGGTTTAGGATTAGGGTTAGGATTAGGGTTTGGGGTTTAGGATTAGGGTTTGGGGTTGGGGTTAGGATTAGGGTTAGGATTAGGGGTTTAGGATTAGGGTTTGGGGTTGGGGTTAGGATTAGGGTTATGGTTAGAATTAGGGTTTGGGGTTGGGGTTATGGTTAGAATTTGGGTTGTACGAGTATTGCTGTACAGTGTTTTAAAGCGTTTTTTTTTTGTTTGAGTTTTGGCATTTTTTTTATTAGCCAACAGAGAAAAATATCATCTGTTTCATCATTTGTTGCTATGTTTTTAAGTTTTTCAATTGCTTTTTAATTTTTTGTTATCTATTTTTAAAATTTTTTTGTTAAAGGATAGGATTAGGGTTTGGGGTTAGGGTTAGGATTAGGGTTAGGGTTATGGTTAGAATTAGGGTTTGGGGTTAGAATTAGGGTTTTGGTTAGGATTAGGGATTGGGTTTAGGATTAGGGTTTGGGGTTAGGATTAGAGTTATGGTTAGAATTAGGGTTTGGGGTTGGGTTTAGGATTAGGGTTATGGTAAGAATTAAGGTGTGGGGTTAGGATTAGGGTTATGGTTAGGATTAGGGTTTGGGGTTTAGGATTAGGGTTTGGGGTTGGGTTTAGGATTAGGGTTATGGTTAGAATTAAGGTTTGGGGTTAGGATTAGGGTTATGGTTAGGATTAGGGTTTGGGGTTATGGTTAGAATTAAGGTTTGGGGTTAGGTTTAGGATTACGGTTATGGTTAGGATTTGGGTTTGGGGTTAGGGTTAGGATTAAGGTTAGGATTAGGGTTTGGGGTTTAGGATTAGGGTTTGGGGTTGGGTTTAGGATTAGGGTTATGGTTAGAATTAGGGTTTGGGGTTAGGGTTAGGATTAAGGTTAGGATTAGGGTTTGGGGTTTAGGATTAGGGTTTGGGGTTGGGTTTAGGATTAGGGTTAGGATTAGGGTTTGGGGTTTAGGATTAGGGTTTGGGGTTGGGTTTAGGATTAGGGTTATGGTTAGAATTAGGGTTTGGGGTTAGGGTTATGGTTAGAATTTGGGTTTGGGTTCAAGGAATAACCACTTCACCTCCAAAAGGTTTTACCCCCTTCTTGACCAGGCCATTTTTTGCTATTCGGCACTGCGCTACTTCAACTGGTAACTTCGCGGTCATGCAACAATGTACTCAAATTAAATCTATATATTTTTCACACAAATAGAGCATTCGTTTGGTGGTATTTGATCACCACTGGGTTTTTTTATTTTTTATTATATAAATGAAAAAAGACTGAAAATTTTGAAAAAAGAAAAAAATTTTACTTAATGCTATAAAACATACCCAATAAAAAATAAAAAAATAAAAATTTCTTCATAAATTTTGGCCAAAATGTATTCTGCTACATGTCTTCGGTAAAATAAAATCCCAGTAAGTGTTTATTGATTGGTTTGTGTGAAAGTTATAGTGACTACAAACTATGGGATATATCGGAATTAAAACATTTTTTTATACTACTAAATGGTGGTGATCAGTGACTTATGGCGGCAATCTGACACTAACTAATGCTAGGGGGGAACTGACTAACTGTCACTGACATCACCATTGACATTAATACATTGACATTAATCAGTGCTAATACTATACACTGTCACTGTACTGATGACACCGGCAGGGAAGGGGTTAACATCTAGGGTGATCAAAGGGGTAAATATGTGCCCAACAATGTGTAACGTGTGTACAGTGTGCTGCTTTACTAACTGATCTCTCAGTTTCTCATCCCTGCTTTACAGGGATGAGAAACTGAGAGATTGTTCCCTTCCTACAAAAGCTCTGTGTTATTTACCAACACAGAGCTCTGGGCTGTGATTGCACACAGTCGATCAGCAGGTCCCAGCCATGAATCATAGGCCGGGTCTTGCCGACAGGCTCCCACTGTGTACAATCACAGCAGGTGTCAGCTGGGGGTTGCACATGCGCGTGCCCTAAACCCGGAAGTAGACAGCAACGTACATATACGTCGCTTCGCCTACAGCGGGCGCTCGTCGGCAGTGCATTGTGGGCGGGCGGGTGGTCGGCAAGTAGTTCTTTTATTTTATTTTTTTATTATTATTTTGTTTAGGATTATTATATTTTTTTTGTTTATTTATTTAATTTATTTAACTATTGCATTTGATCAGAAAAACGCTAAAATAAAAAAAAAACACGTGTTTCAATGCATTTCTATGGGGAAAAACACGCTTCAAAAAAACGCACCAATCTGCCCGATTTGCGCTAAAAAAAAACGGTTTTGATTTTTTTTCTCATCCAGCGTTTTGGAGCTTCAAGCTACAATCATTAACCATTCTCTACTCCTCCCAACGGGAAGAAAAAAAGGAAACATCTCCAAAGTAAGCGATTTCCCTCTTATGGTGGCCACACAAGCTTCAATTTTTTTATCCAAATGATCTTCATTTTAATAAAAAAAAAAAAAAAAAATTGGATAGCCAATAACTTCCCTTCACATCAATTTAGACTCAATTATGATCAGATTCGATCAAACTGAGTTGCTCAGCCACGGCGGAAAATTATTGATTGTTTTGCATCAATCGACAGCATTGAGATACTTTGTTCATGAATAGGATTGTATTTCAATCGATCAGATTATTGGATTGCATGATACAAACAAGAGATACCATCATTAACAATCTAATCTTAAATATTATATATAATATTCATATAAAAAATAATATATCGAAATCCACTTCCCATGTCACTTAAATGGGTTGTCAACTATAGACAACTACAGTATATCATGTGAAACGCCACGGATCGACGAATCACAATCCGGAATTAAGATCGTAGGGAGAAATACCAACAACCTGAGCTATGCAGACGATACCACACAGATGGCAGAAAGTGAAGAAGAACTAAAGAGTCTCTTAATGAAGGTGAAAAAGGAGTGCGCAAAAGCTGGCCTGAAATTGAACAGTAACCACTTCAGCCCCGGAAGATTTTACCCCCTTCCTGACCAGAGCACTTTTTACAATTTGGCACTGCGTCGCTTCAACTGACAATTGCACGGTCGTTTCGACGCTGTACCCAAAAGAAATTTGCATCCTTTTTTTCCCCCACCAATAAAGCTTTCTTTTGGTGGTACTTAATCACCTGTGCGGTTTTTATTTTTTTCGCTATAAACAAAGAGCGACAATTTTGAAATAAAAAACAATATTTTTTTACTTTTTGCTATAATAAATATCCCCCAATTTTTTTTTTTTTTTAATTTCTTCATCAGTTTAGGCCAATTTATATTCTTCTACACATTTGTGGTAAAAAAAAAAAGGCAATAAGCCTATATTGATTGGTTTGCGCAAAAGTTATAATGTCTACAAACTATGGGAAAGAGTTAAGGCATTTTTATGACATTTTTATTTATTTTTTTACTAGTT
Organism: Aquarana catesbeiana; assembly: GCF_042186555.1. Lineage (NCBI taxonomy): Eukaryota > Metazoa > Chordata > Amphibia > Anura > Ranidae > Aquarana > Aquarana catesbeiana. The sequence continues at coordinate 24,893,897 of NC_133335.1, read as the reverse complement.
ATGGCGGTGATCTGCGATTTTTAGCGGTACTGCGACACTACCACAGACAGATCGGAGACTTTTGACACTTTTTTGGGACCATTAGCATTTATACAGCGATCAGTGCTATAAAAATGCACCGATTACTGTGTAAACGTCACTGACAGGGAAGGGCTTAACACTAGGGGGTGATCAAGGGGTTACTAGTGTGTTTCCTCATGTGTGTTCTAACTGTGTGGGGATAGGTTTGACTAGGAGAGGATACATATTGTTTTTCCTACTTAGTAGGAACAAACGATATGGCTCCTCTCCTCTGAGAGCACAGGGATTTGTGTGTTTACACACACAAATCCCTATGCTGGCGCTCGTGCACGCAATCGCACATGGCCAGCTGCGATTGTGCCTGCTGGCCACACGCATCGGGTCCCCCCGCCCTGCAGCGGGCGCGCACCACCCTCTTGTGGCCGAAAGAGGGAAGGACATACCCGTACGGGATTTCACCCAGGGGAGCCATTCTGCAACAGTATATCTACGTGAGACGGTCAGGAACCAGTTAAGAAAACCAAGATCATGGCAACCAGACCCATCAGAAGAAGCGACAGAATTTATCTTCCTAGGCTCCAAGATCATGGCAGACGGTGACTGTAGCCATGTAATTAAGAGACGCTTGCTTCTTGGGAGGAAAGCAATGGCAGACCTAGAAGGAGAGACATCATCCTACCGACAAAGTGCCGTATAGTCAAAGCTATGGTATTCCCAGCAGTAACCTATGGCTGTGAAAGTTGTACCATAAGGAAGGCTGAACGCCAAAGAATTGTTGTTTTTGAACTATGGTGTTGGAGAAGACTCTTGAAAGTCCCTTGGGTGGCAAGAAGATCAAACCAGTCAATCTTGAAGGAACTCAACCCTGAATATTCGCTGGAAGGACAAATCCTGAAGCTGAAACACCTAATGCGAAGAGAGGACTCATTGGAAAAGACTCTGATGCTGGGAAACATGGAAGGAAAAAGATGGATAGATAGCATCATCGAAACAATGAACATGAAGCAAGCTCTGGGAGGCAGTGGAGGCATGAAAAGCCTGGACACGACTAAACGATTGAACAACAACAGCTATAGACTTGATTATTCCAATCAGAAGAGATCAAACGTAAAAAGAGACTAATCATTTATCAATGTATGTATGGCCACCATGAGGCAGTTAGCACCAGAATAGGTGTACTCATTGAAAGATTTCCCTTCTATTCCTCAAAATTTTGGATTTCCTGGCCCTTTCCGAATCATTCCAGTGGGGACACAGACAAAAGTAAGAACCAAACGGGGCTGATAACCTTTCCTAAAAAAAAAAAAAAAAAAAATACTTGTATGGTTTTTGTACTGTAGAGAAAGTAAATTAAAAACCACAGAAAATGCAGTCAGTTGACTCTGGGGGACCACCTGCTGGCTGCACATGGTAAATATGGAATGTCAATATAACAATAACGTTTCTTATTCACACCTGATTTAAAAGAAACAATTGCAAACGTTTAATACATAGCACTAAACTTAATAAGTAAAGAAATATGAAAATAAACACCGTGCAGCCCCTCCAACTCCCTGTGCAATACTAAAGTCATAGGAAGCAGGTGAGAAATTAAAAACAGGGGGAAAAAAAGTAGTGGAATTGTGAAAATTTAACATTGTTTATCTATAAAAACTTAACAAGAGTTTTAAAGAGTTGAAATAAGTTTATAAAAAGATCAGCAAGAATAATACAAAGTTATTTTTTTCAGCTGCTAAAAATGTTCACACAACTGAAAAAAAAAAGGGAGAACTGAAAAGTGCTTGGTGCCAGGTCACGCTGTCTGGATAGTTTTCCTTTTTAGGTCTTATAATTGAACAAACCGCATAAGAAGAGTTTTCAGCAGCTAATAAAACATCGCAGAGTGCCGGGGAAGAATTTGGGGAAACTCGAGCTGATGGCTTGTACTGATTGAAGTCCCGATGAGACGACATGTACAAAATTCCACCAACTGCCACATAGTGGGGGGTGGGGGGTGTGGGGGGTGGATTTCCCAGGAGAATGGAGTATATATTCTGTACATTGCCCAAGAACCAAAAGCAATGTCCCAAAACAGGAGGGATGTCCCAAAACAGCAGCGTTTCTCTATCTTTTTTCAGAGGTGGCACCCATTAAAAGTATGAAAAATCTGGATGCCTGGGACAATACACCCAACTGCCTTGCTGAAATTAACTTTACACCAGAATTCCCCATTACACCCACATATCGCATGACATCAGAAGCCCCCATTACACCAGAGGTCTCCCCCATCACACCAGAGGTCCCATATTACACCAGAGGTCCCCTATCACATAAGAAGCCCCCCATCACATCAGAGGTCCCTTATCACATCAGAGGTCCCTTATCACATCAGAGGTCCCTTATCACATCAGAGGTCCCTTATCACATCAGAGGTCCCTTATCACACCAGAGGTCCCATATCACACCAGAGGTCCCATATCACACCAGAGGTCTCTCCCATCACACCAGAGGTCCACCATCACAACAGAGGTCCACCATTACAACAGAGGTCGCCCATCACACCAGAGGTCGCCCATCACAACAGAGGTCGCCCATCACAACAGAGGTCGCCCATCACAACAGAGGTCCTCTATCACACCAGAGGTCCTCCATCACACCAGAGGTCTCTTCCATCACACCAAAAGTCCCATATTACATGAGAAGTCCCTTTTCACACCAGAGATCCCCTATCACACCAGAGGTCCCCTCATCACACCGGAGGTCCATTATCACACAAGAGGTCCCCTATCACAAAAGAGGTCTCTCCCACCACAACAGAGGCCCTCCATCACACCAGAGGTCCCCAATCACAACAGAGGTCCTCCATCACACCAGAGGTCTCTTCCATCACACCAGAGGTCCCATATTATATCAGAAGTCCCCTATCATACCAGAGGTCCCCTATCACACCAGAGGTCCATTATCACACCAGAGGTCTCCCTCATCACACCAGAAATCCCATATCACATCAGATGCCCCTATCACACCAGAGGTCCCTTATAACATCAGAGGTCCCCTATCACATCAGAGGTCCTGCATCACATCAGACCCCCCTTACACCAGAGGTCTCCCTGAGTGGTCTCCCCCATCACACCAGAAGTGCTGAATGACATCAAAAGTTTCCTATTACACCAGAGGTCCCCTATCAGACCAGAGGTCCTTTATCACACCAGAGGTCCCCTATCACACCAGAGGTATCCCCCATCACACCAGAAATCCCATATCACATCAGACGCCCCTATCACATCAGAGGTCCCCTATCACATTAGAAGTTCTGCATCACATCAGATCCCCATCACACCAGAGGTCTCCTCCATCACATCCAAGGTCTCCCCCAGTGGTCTCCCTATCACACCAAAAGTCCTGTATCACATCAGAATTCCCCTATCACATTAGAGGTCCCCTATCATACCAGAGGTCCCCTATCACACCAGAGGTCCCCCATCACACCAGAGGTCCCCCATCACACCAGAGGCCCCTTATCACATCAGAGGTCTCCCCCAGTGGTCTCCCCATCATATCGGAAGTCCCCCATCATACCAGAGGTCCCCCCATCACACCAGAGGTTCCCTATTTTATCAGAGGTCCCCATCACACCAGAGGTCCCCATCACACCAGAGGTCTCCCCCATCACATTAGAAGTCCCCTATCACACTAGAGGTCCCCCATCACACCAGAGGTCTCCCCCATCACATTAGAAGTCCCCTATCACACTAGAGGTCCCCCATCACACCAGAGGTCCAAAATCACATCAGTAGTCCCCCATCCCATTAGAGGTCCCCCATCACACCAGAAGTCCCCCGTCCCCTATCACATCAGAAGTCCCCCATTACATCAGAGGCCCCTTTACACCCTTCGCATTAGAGGTTTATAGTCCACCCATTTGACCACCTTACGCTGACCTTCATGGTACTCTGCACCATAGCTCCTTGGTCTGCCCTTTACTACCAGCTATAGTTGAGCCTGTGGCTTCCTTCCAGGATGCACTGCTTGGGCCTAGCAGCCATCACTGTACCTGAATACTAATCACAGGACAAGGGGGGTGTCACCAGCACCCCATGTGTAAACTGACAATGGGTGTTCTGTATGGCTGCAGCAGAGGACAGAGCAAGGGGAGCACCGTAAATAACAGTATAGGGTGGTTGGGGGTGTAGGGGGTGCTTTATAGTCATTTAGCCATGAATGGGTAAGGTGATGGCATCTACTTAAAGGAAAACTCCACTTTTGTTAAAAAAAACAAAGCTGTAACATATATGATAGGAACACAAGCCTTTTGCTGTTTAAAAGTTTATAAAAAGGACTTTTCCATTTCTATTGGCAGCTGTTAAAAAGTTCCGGCATTGTCTGTATTTCATACATTGTACACAGAACACCCCTAGAAATATCATGATGGTGTGATTGGCTTGCCCAGCTGTTGTCCTCTCACTGGGGGCTGATCATGTGACTATAGCAGCCAAGACCCTCCCACCTAGCACCCAACAAGTGACTGGAATGCATGTACAGAACAGAAGCAGGTAACAGCCTATATATAATATGCTAAATGTCTGCCCATATAACGCATTGACACAGGTTAATCAAGACTGCAATGCTTGTTAGGATATACTTAAAAATGAAAATGTCACTATGCGAACACATTATATTTCATTATCACACTGCACCCCTGTGCTCACCATCGCAGCACTCCTTCCAGAAGCGCAGGTCAAGGCCGGGGATGTCACCGCAAGGCCGCATGTCCCGGGGAAAGACAGCCACTTGGAACACATCGTCCTGGACATGCTGAATGTTGTCACCGTTGTCACACAGCACTCGAGCCAGTGATGTCTGTTTTATTTCAGTGAGCTGGGCCGGGGTGAAGACACCGGGGTTACTGTACCAGAATCTGCATGGGGAAAAGGGGCAGGACATTTCTTTTAGGGCCCATATCATGTCTGACAGACTGGTCAATAATGCACACCACAGCCTGCTGATTGGACAATGAGTGAGCAACAAAATACTGATGAGCCATCAGCGTCCTCCCTCTGCTCTCTCCTCCTGTCAGCATGTACTTATGCACCATAACTAGGCTGATTGGATTTCCAAGATGCCCCTCCCACTCCCAGTCTAAGTGCTGCTGTGCAGGGAATGGCAAGAGCAAATATAACTGCATTAAACACAACTCCAGACACTACGATTTCACTAGCTTGACCATTTACAAGACACATGGCCGCAGGTAGTTTGAAGAAAGCCTTGAGGAAATTACTTTACACCCCAGGTGAAGACATGTATAAAGCTAGTGATATCATGGTGCTCAGTGTTGGGCATTTTTGCCGAATCTCCCAGCCCCATCTTACAATATGGAATTTTGCTGAAGTCAGGAATTGTTCTCCATCATAAAATGGCAAAGGGGCACAATGTACCTTGAAAACAAAAAAAAAGAAACCACGCTCATATAACATAAATTACATATCCTAAATCAACATAGTGAATAAACAAAAAAAATCCTAATTTAAATGATAAAAATGCATAAAAATTGTGAAGTCCGTGTATAAATCCCACACGTGAATAAATGTCCTCCGTGAGTATAGGAAAGGTTTTTCTCCACCAGCATGCAGACACACTACTATGCACTCACCAGATTTAATTGACCCCTATTACAGGGAGTCAAATTGCGCATCTGGGAAAATCCAAGATGTCATACATGAGGAATGAATCCAAACTGCTGCTGTCATCCATTCCGTATATACAGTATCTCACAAAAGTGAGTACACCCCTCACATTTTTGTAAATATTTTATTCTATCTTTTCATGTGACAACACTGAAGAAATGACACTTGTCTACAATGTAAAGTAGTGAGTGTACAGCTTGTATAACAGTGTAAATTTGCTGTCCCCTCAAAATAACTCAACACACAGCCATTAATATCTAAACCGCTGCCAACAAAAGTGAGTACACCCCTAAGTGAAAATGTCCAAATTGGGCCCAAAGTGTCACTATTTTGTGTGCCCACCATTATTTTCCAGCACTGCCTTAACCCTCTTGGGCATGGAGTTCACCAGAGCTTCACAGGTTGTCCTCTTCCACTCCTCCATGATGACATCACAGAGCTGGTGGATGTTAGAGACTAGGGATGAGCTCCGGCGTGTTCGCATGGCGCACGTGCCGAGCCCGCCAGGAAGTCGGCACGGCGCAGCGCTAATCACAAGCAGTGAGACATTTCCCGATGTGCGGCTGCAGAGATCGGGAAATGTCTCCCTGCCTGTGATTAGCGCTGCGCCGTGCCGACTTCCTGGCGGGCTCGGCACGTGCGCCATGCGAACACGCCGGAGCTCATCCTTATTAGAGACCTTGTGCTCCTCCACCTTCCATTTGAGGATGTCCCACAGATGCTCAATAGGCTTTAGGTCTGGAGACATGCTTGGCCAGTCCATCACCTTTACCCTCAGCTTCTTTAGCAAGGCAGTGGTCGTCTTGGAGGTGTGTTGGGGGTCGTTATGTTGGAATACTGCCCTGCGGCCCAGTCTCTGAAGGGAGGGGATCATGATCTGCTTCAGTATGTCACAGTACATGTTGGCATTCATGTTCCCTCAATACCCTCAATCCGTACTGCTTGGACCTTGAAGAAGGGGACATACCCCGAAAGCTTGTCCTGAAAAATTGTATGTTAGTGCAAATAATAAAAAAAGTATCACGAACAGTACTCAACTTTCTATGTTCCCTCAATGAACTGTAGCTCCCCAGTGCTGGCAGCACTCATACAGCCCCAGACCATGACACTCCCACCACCATGCTTGACTGTAGACAAGACACACTTGTCTTTGTACTCCTCACCTGGTTGCCGCCACACACGCTTGTCACCATCTGAACCAAATAAGTTTATCTTGGTCTCATCAGACCACAGGACATGGTTCCAGTAATCCATGTCCTTAGTCTGCTTGTCTTCAGCAAACTGTTTGCGGGTTTTCTTGTGCATCATCTTTAGAAGAGGCTTCCTTCTGGGATGCAGCCATGCAGACCAATTTAATGCATTTTGCGGCGTATGGTCTGAGCACTGACAGGCTGACCCCCCCACCCCTTCAACCTCTGCAGCAATGCTGGCAGCACTCATATGTCTATTTCCCAAAGACAACCTCTGGATATGATGCTGAGCACGTGCACTCAACTCCTTTGGTCGACCATGGCGAGGCCTGTTCTGAGTGGAACGTGTCCTGTTAAACTGCTGTATGGTCTTGGCCAGTTTCAGGGTCTTGGCAATCTTCTTATAGTCTAGGTCATCTTTATGTAGAGCAACAATTCTTTTTTTCAGATCCTCAGAGCTCTTTGCCATGAGGTGCCATGTTGAACTTCCAGTGACCAGTATGAGAGAGTGAGTGCGATAACACCAAATTTAACACACCTGCTCCCCATTCACACCTGAGACCTTGTAACACTAACGAGTCACATGACATCGGGGAGGGAAAATGGCTAATTGGTCCCAATTTGGACAGTTTCACTTAGGGGTGTACTCACTTTTGTTGCCAGTGGTTTAGACATTAATGTGTTGAGTGTTATTTTGAGGGGACAGCAAATTTACACTGTTATACAAGCTGTACACTCACTACTTTACATTGTAGAAAAGTATAATTTCTTCAGTGTTGTCACATGAAAAGATATAATAAAATATTTACAAAAATGTGAGGGGCGTACTCACTTTTGTGAGATGCTGTATATACTGTAGATAGCATATTCAAAGCTCCAGTGTTGCCATATAGAGAGGGAGAGGAAAGGATACTCTCATGGTGCAGTATTTCAAATCATTTATTCAAAAAGAAGGTTGTATTGCACTTACATCAAAGAAGATAGGGATCAGCATGTATTGCATAGGAATCGCCGGTTAGCGCTCCCCCCTGCATTCCATCTGACTGGAAATGACGTATCTCAAACACTACCCAATGCTGTTTCGTCAGCCTATGTCTGACATCTTCAGGGGACCCCTGAAGACGTCAGACATAGGCTGACGAAACGGCGTTGAGTAGTGTTTGAGATACGTCATTTTCGGTCAAACCTTCTTTTTTTTTTTTTTTTTTTTTTTTTTAAACTCTCTTTATTGTTATCCATCACATCTCAACAAATACAGTTCAGTACAAATTCGTTAGTGACAGACTTTCTTATATCAACATTAGCCGTAGTCAGCAAGTTTATATTTAACAAGAATAAAATAAAATAAAGTATAAGGAGGAGGGGGAGGATAGTCTAGGGCTGTGTTAAAATTTCCTGTTGAGATCGTGAGGACTGATCTCGTGGTTGGTACCAGTATATGCTACATTGAGGTTTACAGGTCCCCGGGGGCGGCGACCAGCAGTAGCCCCCGCCCGCCGAAGACCCTCCAACCTGAGCAAAAATGATCCTCCGGACCAGGGAGAGGTAAGCCGCGGACCGCCCGGGTCCCACCACTGGGCTCGTCTTCCGGAGGAGGGGGGCACGGGGCCTCCACCTGTCCTCCCCTGGCGCGCCCTCGGGACCGCGGGCCCGTCCCCGCCCACTCGGTCCCCCCGGCCAGGAGAGCAGCCTTTCCTCAATTTTAACCGGTAGGTTATGTTGGGAGACTATATTCTTATACAATCAACAAGCAGTACCGTATATAATATCACTTGATAGGGTAAGAGAGGTAGGGGTAAGAAGAGGAAAGAATAGAAAGTGGGGGGGGAGGAGTATTAGGGAAGGTGGGTGGGGTAAGGAGGGGTAAATAGGGTCAAACCTTATTCGCTCGTGCTTCTCCGATCGCCAACTCCAGACCATCCGCCCCCAGGCAGCCCCTTGGTTCGGGCAAAGGCATCTGAGTCCATGTGCGGTCTACCTTTCAGTCCTAAGGAGAAACCGTGGTGGGAGCTGTTCAGGGTGGGCTCAGTGGCCCAATGTGGGATCCGCCAATTTTAGTAGGGAGATGTCCAGGCTAGAGGGTACATAGGAAGTATCATGGAAGTGTTCTTGCCATATTGACCATATGGCTGTGTGCTTAACTGTAGTGTTTTTGCCCACTGCTACCCATTCCACTGCTTCCCTTATTGCATTTACCCTGCATATCCATTCCTCTTTGCTCGGAATCTGCTCTTTCTTCCAGAAGATAGGCAGTAGGCGCTTAGCTGCGTTGAGCAAATGGGGTAGTGCGCTTTTTTTGTAGCGACTAACTGGTATAGGGGGGACATGCAGGAGGAAATGTTCCGGGTAAAAGGGGATCTCTATCCCGAGGATATCTTTGATCTGGTCCTTAATCATCAGCCAATAAGTCGTTATTCGTGGGCACTCCCACCACAAATGCAGGAGGGTACCTCGGCCTCCGCATCCCCGCCAACACCGATCTGAGCTAGCAGGATAAATCCGCGCCAGGTCAGATGGGACTCTGTACCAACGTGTTAGTAATTTGTAATTTGTCTCTTGCATTTTAGAGTCCAGCGAGCTGGAGTGTGTGAATTGGTACATACATGTTAGTTGGGACTCGGAGAACCCCTTCCCAAGGTCTGTCTCCCATGCTCTTATATAGGTAGGTTTAGAGGCCGAGGCCGAGGACCCCAGTAATTGATAAAGTTCAGAAATCATGTGCGGGACCGGTTCTTCCAGTATGAACAGTCCCTCAAAAGGTGAGAGTGTTGTGATGTCTCTAATAGTGTTGCCGTGTACTGCAAAAAAGTGGTGCAGTTGTCTGTACTTCCAGAAATTTAGATGTGGGCTACCTGATCTATTTCCCAGAGACTCAAAGGACAGAAGCTTCCCACCTCTCAGTAGCTTGCCACAGCTGGCATTCTTGTCATCTACCCAGGCCTCAAAGAAACCTGCGCGTTCCCCCGGTGCAAACCAGAGGAATCCACCCAATGGGGCCAACGGGGACACAGGGGGGGCTAAATTCAACCTTCTGTTTACTCTGTCCCATGTGTCAAGCGTAGATATCGTTAATGGGGACGTAGAATCTGATAGTCCCCTGTGTTCCCGTGAGAGCCACAGGGCGTAGGACAAGTTTCTGCCCGCCATATATTTTTCCATAGTCACCCAAAGTTTGGAATGTCCATGGAAGTGCCAATTTAGAGTCCTCTGTAGGGCAATAGCCTGGCAGTATCGTTGTAAGTCCGGGACCCCCAGCCCTCCGTATCTTTTCGAACGTCTCAGCACCTTCATAGCAATTCGTGGCCTCTTTGAATTCCAAATGAAGGTGGTGATCAAGTTGGATACTTGCTTAAAAAAGGTTTTGGGGAGGCGTATGGGAAGCATCTGCATGTAAAACAGGATTCTGGGGAGTACGTTCATTTTTATTATATTTGTCCTGCCTATCCATGTGAATGCTGTTTTTGTCCAGTGTGTTAAGTCTTGTTTGATTTCTGTCAAAAGTCTGGGGAAGTTTGTGGGATATAGGGTGTCAAAGCTGTCTGTCAGTTGTATGCCTAGGTAGCGTAGAGAAGAATTAGTCCACGTGAAAGGGAATGCTGCTTTTAGGCTGTTTGTCATGGAGGAAGATAGGTTGACAGGTAGAATTTCCGATTTATTGTAGTTGATTTTAAAATTAGAAAGTGTACCAAAGTTTTTGAGTTCCCGCATCAGGACCGGCAACGAGATCAGGGGATTGGTTAGGTGGAACAGTACGTCATCTGCATAGGCTGAGAGTTTGTGCTCCACAGTACCCACCGTCAGCCCTGTGATATCTGTATTTGTTCTCACTCTATGAAGCAGTGGTTCTAAGGCCAGGGCGAAGAGGAGGGGGGAGAGCGGGCACCCCTGTCTCGTGCCGTTCCCGATCGGGAACTTGGATGAGAGAATCCCATTAACCTTAACCTGTGCACAAGGTTCCGAGTAAAGGGCCAGTATCCAAGCTAGCATATTTGGGCCCAACCCCATTGAGGTTAAGACCTCTCTGAGATAAGACCAATCTATGCGATCGAACGCCTTTTCGGCGTCGGTGGAGAGTATTAGGTAAGGGGGGGGTACATCTTTAGTTTTAGCCCAATGTATAAGTTGAATCGCACGAATTGAGTTGTCTCGAGCTTCGCGTCCTACAATAAAACCCGTCTGGTCTAAGTGAACTATAAGGGGGATAAGGTGTTTCAGTCGGTTTGCAAGGATTTTCGCTAGGATTTTGACGTCCGTATTTAGTAAGGAAATGGGGCGGTAACTCTGTGGGACAGTTGGGTCTTTACCCTCCTTCGGTATAACCGAGATGTGTGCTAAGAGAGCTTCAGATGGGATTTTGCATCCCTTTACTAGGGAGTTGAAATATTTACACATGTGGTTCATCAGGAGCGGGGAGAATTTGGCATAATATGCTATAGTGAATCCATCAGGACCTGGGCTTTTCCCGTTGGGTAGAGATTTAATGGTGGACTCAAGTTCCGTGGTGGTGATGGGGGATTCTAGGTCTGTTAGTTGGTCTTCAGTCAGGGGGGGCAGTCCTTTGGTGGAAAGATAGTCTCGAATTTTGGTCAGTCTGTTCTCTTTGGCTTCAAGGGTAGTTTTTGCATCTAGGTTGTAGAGTTCGGCGTAATAGTCGCGGAACCCTTCTGCTATCTTGGAGGAGTGGAATGTCATATCACCCGTGGGGGATCGAAGTTTGTGTACTTGCGTTTGGGCCCGTTTTGCTCGAAGCGCTCTTGCTAGCATGCGTCCGCATTTGTTACCGTGTTCGTAGTATCGGTGGGATAAGTGTCGCAATTGTTTACGTGCTTGTCGTTCTAACAACCGTGAAAATATGTCTCTGAGTTCCGTTAGTTCTCGTAGGTCATCTGAGGAACCTCCCGCCTTGTGTTTAAGTTCCGCCTGCTGAAGTGCATTCAGAACTCTATTATAGTCAGCTTGCCTTTCTTTCTTTAATCTTGACCCCTGTGCGATAAGTTCGCCTCGTACAACGGCCTTGTGACATTCCCATCTTGTACCTTCGTTCAGATCTCCTTGATTATTTTCTCGGAAGTAATTTTTTATCGTGTCTGAGACCTGGGCTTCCACTACGGGGTCATCTAATAAGTATTCATTAAGGCGCCAGTTCCAGGTTTTCCGGGAGCCTGATGGAATGATAAAAGAGGCCTGGACCGGGGCATGGTCTGAAATGGTTATGTTTCCTATGGAAGAGCTTTGAAGAAGCTCTAAGGTCGGCCGGTCGAAGTAGACCAGGTCTATACGTGTGTAAACGTTATGTACCGCGGAATAATAACTGTAATCCCTCTCTGTGGGGTGAAGGGCCCTCCAGCAATCAACTAGGCCCATCGTCTGAAGGGATACTCGAAAGTGCCGAAGGAATGCGTGCGAATGGGAGGGCTTGCTGTGTGAAGTGTCCAGGGATGGGTCTGGGCTCACGTTAAAGTCGCCTCCTAAAACTAGGGATCCCTCTCTGAACACCTCTAATTTCTCTATGATTGAATCAAGGAAGGTCAATTGATTCGAATTAGGGGAATAGATATTGGCGAGGGTGAATTTAGTGCCTGCTATGGTCCCTTTCAGAAAGACATATCGTCCCAGGGGGTCAATCTTGATGTCTGAATATTGGAAGGGGCAGTTTTTGTGGATAGCTATGGAAGTGCCTCTGGATTTGTTGACTGGGGAGGTGCTATGGTACCACTGATTAAAGATATGTGTCGGTAATTTCGGTATGGCATGGTGTGTGAAGTGTGTTTCCTGTAGGAAAACTATTTGTGCCCTGGACTTTTTTAGTTCCCACCATAGCTTACTCCGTTTACAGGGTGAGCAGAGACCACGGACATTATAAGAGATTACCTTAACCGTTGTCATTGGAGAATGTTGGTGTAGGTCGGCTGCGGTCTCAGAGGCGGAGTCCGGAGCGGGCGACGGCAATCGAAAAGACCCTGTTAGGGAGGAGGAGAGCAAGAGAGAGACCAGGGAGGGAGAAGAGAATGGAGGAGGACGGTAAAAAAACAAAATTAGAAATACAATGAAAATTAAAATAAACTATAACGTCAGCATAACCATATGCAACATTTAAATGTAAAGAGAACCTAACAATGGTTCTATATAGGCACAGACTGGGCCCAACGTGCCCCCCTTCTTCAGGGGACACATTTTGTCCAGGTCCGGTATCCCAAATGGGATTAGAGCCCAAGCAAGGGCAGCCTACTGGGGGAGCGTGGGCCGCCATGGAGGGGAGAAGGGAGAGGGGGTCCACCCCGCCCCCACCTCTTAAGTGCTGAGTTGTGACCCTTAGATTGGGGGGGTTGTTGGAAATGGCTCAGTAGGGGGGCTAGAGGGGGGGAGTTGTACTTGGGGGAGTCCCCGGGAGAGTAGTACTAGTAGCTAAAGGGGTCTGGAAAAGTCCTCCATCTGTGTCTTTTCATGAAGCGGGTGAGAGCCTTGACCAACTCCACGAAGGCAGATCATTGTCGGGACCAGGTCAGACCAGTCTCAGCAACAGTTAGACTGTAAAGGAAGTTCCAGATCTGTAAGTGATCTAATAAGAGGGGGTGCCTCTGAAACAGGGGAGCAAGGATTCAGTCTCTCAGTGCAACGGGGCCGGGGGAGGCATCAGACTCTTGCTGGTGGCAACTGCGTCTTCGGCCCCGGCGTTGGGTCAAACCTTCTTTTTAAATAAATGATTTGAATTACTGCACCATGAGAGTATCCTTTCCTCTCCCTCTCTAGATGGCAACACTGGAGCTTTGAATACACTATATATATATATATATATATATATATATATATATATATATATATATACTGAATGGATGACTCAGCAGTTTGGATTCATTCCTGTGACCTCATGTATGACATCTTGGATTTTCCCATGTGCGTAATTTGACTCCCTGTAATAGGGGTCAATTAAGTCTGGTGAATGCATAGTGTACCTGCATGCGGGTGGAGAGGAACCTTTCCTATACTCACTGAGGACGTTTATTCACGTGTGGGATCTATACATGGACTTCACAATTTTTATGTATTTTTATAATTTAAATAAAGATTTTTTTTGTTTATTCATTTTATTTTGTAATTTATGATAAAGGAGCGCGGTTCCTTTGTTTCTTTACAAGTTATAGGTGTTTGTTACACTTTACAACACGCAGCTCTTTATTGTGGTTTGTTTGTTTGTCTTTTGGTTACTGGTTTGCGAACCTATTGGTTCCTATATTTTCTTGCACACTGTACCTGTCTCCATCCCGAAGCCTCTTAAACTGAGTGACCAGAAGGCACATGAGAGTTGGGCCGACACGAGACCCTGGGATCAGATCCTCCACGATCAGGGCCGGAAATAGATCCACGTTTTTGGGGGTTCCGTACAAACTGCAGATCAGTAAGAACATTGATGCGAAAAAGAAATAAAAAGTCTTCCAAAATATACTTTACAATAATGTTATGTAACAGCAAAAAAGTTCTTGAAGCAAACTCCTACTTGGACTGAGTGACAGGTCCAAGTAGGAGTTAATACTTACCTTCCCTACCAGCAAAGCTCATCCACAATCTCAAGATATGGTGAAAGAACTGACCGCACCCAGCTTCCCCGTTGCAGAGCTCAGTGCAAGACCAACCAATCACCAGGTCAGAATTACAAGAGGAAGAGGGGATGTGTATAGCATGTTTTGGCTTTATGATTGTTGACAGTTGCAAAAGAATTCTTGGAGCCCACAGTGGCAATTCAGAAAAGTAAGTTTTCTCTCCCAGTGGTGCCTGCAAAAGGAACCTCTCACTTTGCCTACTCCAGACTTAGCACAGGTTAACTGGGTATTATTTATGAACAGGTTAAAGCCCAACTCCAGTCCCACTGGAGATTAAAAAAAAAAAAAAAAAACTGTGGCTGCAATCTTCACCTTCAATCCAGAGCTGTCCCTGTTCTCCACCCAGCTCTCAGTGACACCCAGCATTACTCATACCAGTAGACTAAGAATAGACAGACAGTGCAGGGTATTGTGGACTCGCTCACCAGAGGGGGGTCATCACCGCTACAACCGCACTCTGTGTACTGATGCAGAGAGCAGAGACAATATGGTCCTGTCACCTCCACTCTCTGCATCATTCAGGCCCACAATGAGAAGATGGAGGAAGGAGAGGAGCCATGTCACATGACCGCCCTGAAAACATTAGAAAAGGGTGAGCAGCCTGGAGCTGAGCTTATAAGAGTTGACCCTTGTGGTTTAACCTTTACAACTGTAGACCATTCATAATCCTGATCATGCCTGTTCTCTATCCAGTCACAGTTTAAGTTTTAGTCATCTTTGAGCAACGGTGCCAAATGCTTCAGCAGCATTTTAATACATCTACAGCCAATTCTCTGTTTATGTCCTCATAAAATGAAAACAAATTGAATAAATAACATTGTTCTCTCATAAATCCATGCTGGCTACCACTTATATTATTACTGTCTATTACATACTCTAATGCCGTGTACACACGAGCGGAATGTCTGACAGAAAAAGTCCGACGGGAGCTTTTCATCATATATTCCGATCGTGTGTAGGCCCCATCTGACTTTTTATGTCGAAAATTCTGACGAACGTAGAAAGAGAACATGTTCTAAATTTTTCCGACGGAACCAATTCCTATCAGGAAAACCGATCGTCTGTATGCTGGTCCGACGTACCAAAAACAACGCATGCTCTGAAGCAAGTACAAGACGGAAGCTATTGTACTGGCTATTAAACTTCTGTTCTCCAGTCCCGTCGTACGTGTTGTACGCATTCTGGATGGTCGGAATTTGGTGTGACAAGACAGCTTGAGCGTAATTCCGTCGGAACTGCCTTCGGAGTTTATTCCGATGGGAAAACCGGTCGTGTGTACAGGGCATTACAGTGAGGGAAAAAAGTATTTGATCCCCTGCTGATTTTGTACGTTTGCCCACTGACAAAGAAATGATCAGTCCATAATTTTAATGGTAGGTTTATATTAGTGCCCTGTACACACGGTCGGATTTTCCAACGGAAAATGTTCGATGGGAGCTTGTTGTCGGAAATTACGAGCGTGTGTAGGCTCCATCGGACATTTTCCATCAGAATTTCGGACACACAAAATTTGAGAACTGGATCTCAAATTTTCCGACAACAAAATCCGTTGTCGGAAATTCCGATCGTGTGTACACAATTCCGACGCACAAAATTCTACGCATGCTCGGAATCAAGCAGGAGAGCCGCACTGGCTATTGAATTTCAATTTTCTCGGCTAGTCGTACGTCACCGCGTTCTTGAGGTTTGGAATTTTCGAAATTATTGTGTGACCGTGTGTATGCAAGACAAGTTTGAGCCAAAATCTGTCGGAAATTATCTTGTGGATTTTGTTGTCGGAATGTGCGATCGTGTGTACACGGCATAACGGTGGGAGACAGAATAGCAACCAAAAAATCCAGAAAAACGCATTTCAAAAAAGTTATAAATTGATTTGCATTTTAATGAGTGAAATAAGTATTTGATTTCTTTGCAAAACATGACTTAGTACTTGGTGGCAAAACCCTTGTTGGCAATCACACAGGTCAGACATTTCTTGTAGTTGGCCACCAGGTTTGCACACATCTCAGGAGGGATTTTGTCCCACTCCTCTTTTGCAGATTCTCTCCAAGTCATTAAGGTTTCGAGGCTGACGTAACTCAAACTTCCAGCTTCCTCCACTCCAGGAGCTAGGCCAGGACCTTAATGTGCTTCTGCTTGAGCCACTCTTTTGTTGCCTTGGCCGTGTATTTTGGGTTATTGTCATGCTGGAATACCCATCCATGACCCATTTTCAATGCATCGGCTGAGGGAAGGAGGTTCTTACCCAAGATTTGTCGGTACATGGCCCCGTCCATCCTCCCTTTAATGCGGTGAAGTTGTCATGTCCCCTTAGCAGAAAATACCCCCAAGCATAATGTTTCCACCTCCATGTTTGACGGTGGGGGTGGTGTTCTTGGGGTCATAGGTAGCATTCCTCCTCCTCCAAACACGGCAAGTTGAGTTGATGCCAAAGAACTTGATCTTGTTCTCATCTGACACACTTTCACCCAGTTCTCCTTTGAATCATTCAGATGTTCATTAGCAAACTTCAGACGGGCCTGTACATGTGCTTTCTTGAGCAGGGAGACCTTGTGGGCGCTGCAGGATTTCAGGCATAGTGTGTTACCAATTGTTTTCTTGGTGACTATGGTCCCTGCTGCCTAGAGATCATTGACAAGATTCTCCCATGTTGCTCTGGGCTGATTCCTCACCGTTCTCATGATCCCTGAAATACCACGAGGTGAGATCTTGTATGGAGCCCCAGACTGAGGGAGATTGACAGCTATTTTGTGTTTCCTCCACTTGCAAAAATTCGCACCAACTGTTGTCACCCTCTCACCAAGCTGCTTAGCGATAGTCTTGTAGCCCATTCCAGCATTGTGTAGGTCTACAATCTTGTCCCTGATGTCCTTGGTCAGCTCTTTGGTCTTGGCCATGGTGGAATGATTGGAATCTGATTGATCGATTGCTTCTGTGGACAGGTGTCTTTTATACAGGTAACAAGCTGAGATTAGGAGCACTCCCTTTAAGAGAGTGCTCCTGATCTCAGCTTGATACCTGTTTAAAAGACACATGGGAGCCAGAAATCTTGCTGATTGATAGGGGATCAAATACTTATTTCACTCATTAAAATGCAAATCAATTTATAACTTTTTTGAAATGCGTTTTTCTGGATATTTTTGTTGTTATTCTGTCTCTCACTGTTAAAATAAACCGACCATTAAAATTATAGACTGATCATTTCTTTGTCAGTGGGCAAACATACAAAATCAGCAGGGGATCGATGACTTTTTTTCCATCACTGAATACTGTTCTGAATTTAAAGCTGTGCCAGTGTCATCCTCATATTTTCCATCAGCACATCATGCTCATTCATGATAATTTGTATACACAGCTAAAAACATATTTCATTGACTTTTTACATTTTTTTTACTATTTTCTCCACCTTTAAAGAGGAAGTAAACCCTGATGGGTTTAACTTCCTCTTTATTCCCCTGAAAAGTAATAGCATAATGCATCGCATACTAGCCCATTATGTGGCACTTACCTGCAAACGAAGCCTGCAATGTCCGAGATGTCCCCGCTAGTGGCCGCATCCATCTTTGCCCATCTTCCTTCTGGGGCCGCGGTCTCTGGCTCTGTGACTGGCCGGAGCCGCGTGATGTCACTCTCACGCATGGTGCAGGAGCCGCCATTAACGGCACACGCTGGGAAAGAAATGGCACAGAGGGCCGTTTCTTCACTGCACATGCGCCGATGTCATCATTGGCGCACTACAAGGTAAATATCTCCTAAACGGCAAACGTTTAGGAGATATTTTCAGTACATATAGGGTAAGCCTTATTATTAGGCTTACCTATATGTAAAAATGTCTCAGGGGGTTTACAGCCACTTTAGGTTCCCAGTGTTTGCTCAAACCTGGTCTTTTTTCTTATTAATATAAATTTAGGGGAATGTATTCACTTTTTTTCGCTAATTTACTTTTGCACTCCTTGTTAAATTATTTGTAATGCTGAAATGATGAAAATTTTTATTTCATTTTGTGATTTTTGAGTGACCCTGTCACTATGTTCAGAAGTGGAAATGTGGTCCTGCAAAGTCTTCAACTCTTCTAGGTTGAAGACGAAGCCTGCTCAAGGATCTTTTGCATCCAGCTCACTTCCTGGTGTGTCAGATGCCTGGTTTCCCTGCTGTGGTTCCTTCTGCCAACTCCTCCATCTTGCAGTGACGGGGGGCCGGTGGAGGAAACCACAGAGCACAGACACCCCTGGAAGTGTCGAAAGCAGAGGATCTTTGAGCAAAGTTCATTCTTCAACCTTAAACAGCTTGGTGATGAGAGCAGCTGTCTTTTCAGGTCAAGACCACTTTTCAACTGTTAAAAATAGTGACAGAGCCCCTCTTGATTAATTGACTTAATTCAGAGGTTTGAATGACTCACCTTCGGAGCTTCTGCCTTACATCCTGGTTCTTGATTTCATTCTTCAGGTCCTCAAAGTCCTGTGCTGAGGTGAGATTGCAGAACATCCTGTAGTCATTGTAGGGTGGAATACCATGGTCCCTGCCACGCTGGATATTGATGGCCGCAAGGTCCAAAGACACAGTATGCACAGCAGCAAAAAGTTTCTCAGTGAGCTCTAGATTGAGTAGTTCTGTGGGGACCCTCATCTTACCAGGCACCCCAAAGAGCCCTCGAAGAATAGGGTCTATCCCTCCCTCCTGGAGCAACCTGAATGGGCTGAAGAAAGCCTTGTGCAAAGGAAGATGGCCTTGTTGGATAGGTTGAAAGGTTTCATTCAGTCGATAGATAATGGGGTTAATCAGGGTGTGCCCAAATCTTAAAGCAGCTGTGGCAAAGGCATTGAAGATAGCGCTGTTGACGTTGGGGTTGTAGCCTTTATACTCCCCCAGCATTCTCATTCCAGGTTCTCCAAGAATCTTTGGAAGCCAATGGGTGAAGGTAATATGCTGCATTTGAGCACCAACAATCTTTCTGGCCTCATGGTAGATCTTATCACTGTTCCAGTGAGGATTGAGCTTCAGTAGATGTTCTGCAATGCGATTATGCTCTCGAAACCATATGGTGTGCATGGCAGTAAGGGCAAGCTGCTCATTAGCTCGATGGTCTCCAGCTAGGAAGCACGGGACTGAACTTTCCCTCTCGCCCCGCATGCATTCTGTAGGAGGTCCATGAGCATAAGGCATCATGGGCTTTCCAAAATTCATCACTCCACCGACTTTCAACAGACCCCTCTGATTTGTCAGATCTCTGAGCTCTAAGGATTCGTGCTCAGAACTCCCGTACACATTGGAGGCATCAATGTAAGCAGTGAGCAGATTGACCTGCTCTCGGTAATAGGCAGATTCCATAAGAAGAGAGGTCACGCCGCTGCCACAAACTGGGCTGGATCGGGCAAAAAACATGCAGTGTCCATTTTTTAACCGAGAATCCTTCTCAGGCATGCTGATGGGAAAGCATGGAGGGTCATTGGTACACACCTGGCTGCAAGGTGCTCCGTCAGAGAATCTGGACATGCCTAGTGCTGGAATGGTCTGGTCTAGATCATGATCCAGAAACTGACCCCACTGCATGAGCATATGTGTGTACTGGGAATCTGGAGTGATGGTCTCTGTGCCAATCATGGTGGTAGACACCAGACGAGGGAGCGGTAAAGGCAGCACACCTGACTCATCTGATGCTCCTCGGGGGTGGTTAAAGCCATTCTGGTAGGCAGGCTTGAGAAGGCGCTGGAAAGCAGTGACAGATGCTCCCCACATTGGATGCCGTAGATTGTTACATGTACCATCGTATGTGCGGTAGCGTTGGTGGAAACAAATGTCTGAGCAGTTAGGTGTCCGCCTGTGAGCAGAGCATCCTGAGATGTTGGCAATCATGCTGATGTAGTGTGGGGACACCAGATCCCTATAGTGATAACCTGTATGGAGTAGAACTGAGAAGGTTAATAGACTCTTAAAACACTAACTTCCCACCCAACCATAATTCTTCTGCGCTACCTGAAATACAAAATAAAAGTTGCCCAAATAAGAAAATTTACAGTTGGATAGTGGATAGGGTAGGGATAGGGATGTTACTGGATACCAATCTTAGCCTGGACCTCCCTGCAAACTACACTGTAGTTTAGCAATGCAACCTGGTCCAGGACCCACTAGACATTGTATAGGCAAAAGCACACTCATGAGGTCACTCCCCTGCTCTTCCCTCCAGTAATCAGGTTTGCACAGTTAGATTAACATCATTGTCAAAGCAATTTAGCCCTCTTTGGCTTCCCAGGGTGAGTGCTATGGTGCATGTTGTTTGGTATACCTGTCTGGAGTTCGGCTTTAACCAGCCATGGACATTTGGCATGCTAAACACACCCTACAAGCAACGTCGCTCTAAATCAGACCAGTTCTTTAAAATCATTGACCTACCTGTGCTGTTTAGGTCTTCCGGCAGGCCTTGCTGCACATGTTCCTCTATCAGTTCAAGGGTCCTCTCCAGGATCTCTGCTGCGCGAACAGTTTCGATGGCCTGAGGGTCACGGGGGTAGCGGGACAGTGCAAAGAGATCACTAGGTGACTTTGGTAATCTGCATAAAGATAATGGTCTCATTTTTTGTAGGATGTGCCATAGTGTTCTACCACGACAGTAATGGACAGAAGTTTACGTTAAAGAGGACCTGTACCGTGGAAGCCATGCACAAAAAGGTAGAGAGCCAAAAAATAGTTATTAGTATTGCCTGTCCTAATGCAGCTGATATTTTCCCCATCCTTACTAACTTACCATGCTTTGTTCCACAATACAAATCTGTGGTGGAGGAGAAGTTCTGTGCTTCCTCATGTCAGAGTGGTCTCCTAGATTGCCAGTGGTCTGATAATTAATGAAGGAATAAGAGGCAGCAAGAGAGGAAGGACAGCTCCACAGAATAGATGAAGCAAGGAGATCCTTGCACTGCAGGTCATTAGATACCGCCACCTCTCCAGCAAGGAGAACAGTGAGCAGCGCGCAGTAGTGGCATCACCCAATATCACTCCAAATCTGGTGAGCCCAGCAGTCAGAGGCAGCAGTGCCTTAGATTAGGAATGCCTAGGCACAGGAAATGCTCTGAAATTTTTTAGGAGGAACTCAAGACAAAATGTCAATTTTCAGGGTAGTTTATAAAGGGGCCATTTCTAAATGTTTCAAATAATGCAACAAATCACTTTTTGAGTGCAGGCTCATTTTAATATGCCATTGTCATTCATCACAGCATTTCAGGAGATTTGGTTGGAACCAACTATTAATTAACAAAAGTTAAAAAAAGAAAACACAAAAAACTATAGATAATACATTTTTTTGCGTAAGTAAATAATGGAGCTCAAAGCATTCTCAAATGCTTGCAGCTATCATCAAGAGGTGGTTTATAAAAAGCCTTTTCAAGTGAATTTAGGGTAATATAAATATCTCACTAGTAGGAGAGAACTTTTGGACATGATAACCAGTTATGTAGCTATGAACGTGGGTCTGATTTTCACCTCCAATAAACAGAATTTACACTACAATAACATTTGGCTTGGACTGTTGGAACACCATCTGCTCAGAATTTTATGCTTCATTTATCAGAGTTCTCCATTCCTATAAACAAATGGGGAACTTGTTTTTTCTTTCTTTTGCATAAAAACCACTCTCAGAGCCATTTTCCATTGGGTGGTCCAATTCCCCTTTGGAGATTAAAAACCGTCCATTGTCCATGTTTTACGGGTTGTTCTAACTGCAGGTTTTATTGCAGTCCATCAATGTTGTACATGCCAATATACAGTGCATCCGGAAAGTATTTACAGGGCTTCACTTTTTCCACATTTTGTTATGTTACAGCTTTATTCCAAATTTGATTAAATTCATTATTTTCCTCAAAATTCTACAACCAATACCTCATAATGACAATGAGAAAGAAGTTTGCTTGAAATCTTTGCAAATTTATTAAAAATAAAAAACAAAAAATCCCATGTACATAAGTATTCACAGCCTTTACTGTGACATGCAAAATTGAGCTCAGGTGTATCCTGTTTCCACTGATCATCCTTAAGATGTTTCTACAACCTGATTGGAGTCCACCTGTAGTAAATTCAGTTGATTGGAAAGGATTTGGAAAGGCACACACCCGTCTATATAAGGCCCCACAGTTAACAGTGCATGTCAGGGCACAAACCAGGCCATGAAGTCCTAGGATGAAGAAAGAGAGATTTGGACCACCACACTGCAATACAAAACGCCTTTATTATAGAAAATCAAATGCCATAAATAGCAGAGGTACAGGTACAAAAGCAGCTGACGCATTTCACACACTCACTGGTGCTTAGTCATAGCTAGGGTGTGAAACGCATCAGATGCTTTTGTACCTGTACCTATGCTATTTATGGCATTCGATTTTCTACAGTAAAGGCGTTTTGTGCAGCCGTCCAAATCTCTCTTTCTTCACCATTATGTGTGCTGAGCTGACACCCTTCGTCTTCCATGCAAGGCGGGTGTAATCACAAGACCGCCACCTGGAGAAGTAAACCTCTCTTTCATGAAGTCCAAGGAATTGTCTATAGACCTCCGAGACAGGATTCTATGGCTGTACAGATCTGGAGAAGGGTACAGAAAAATGTCTGCAGCATTGAAGGTCCCAATGAGCACAGTTTCCTCCATCATCTGTAAATGGAAGAAGTTTGGAACCACCAGGACTCTTCATAGAGCGGGCCGCCTGGCCAAACTGAGCGATCGGGGAAGAAGGGCCTTAGTCAGGGAGGTGACCAAGAACCCGATTGTCACTCTGACAAAGATCCAGCATTTCTCTGTGGGTAGAGAAAAACCTTTCAGAAGAACAACCATCTCTGCAGCACTCCACCAATCAGGCCTGTATGGTAGAGTGGCCAGACAGAAGCCACTTCTCAGTAAAAGGCACATGACAGCCCACCTGGAGTTTTCCAAAAGGCACCTGAAGGACTCTCAGACCATGAGAAACAGAATTCTCTGGTCTGATGAAACAAATATTGAACTCTTTGGGCTGAATGGCAAGCATCATGTCTGGAGGAAACCAGGCAGCGCTCATCACCTGGCCAATACCATCCCTACAGTGAAGCATGGTGGTGGTAGCATCATGCTGTGGAGATGTTTTTCAGCGGCAGGAACTGGGAGACTAGTCAGGATCGACGGAAAGATGAATGCAGCAATGTACATAGACATCCTTGATAAAAACCTGCTCCAGAGCGCTCTGGACCTCAAACTGGGGCAAACACAACAATGACCCTAAGCACACAGCCAAGATAACAAAGGAGTGGCTACGGGACAACTCCGTGAGTGTCCTTGAGTGGCCCAGCCAGAGCCCAAACTTGAACCCAATTGTACATCCTTGGAGAGATCTGAAAATGGCTGTGCACCGACGCTCCCCATCCAATCTGATGGAGCTTGAGAGGTCCTGCAAAGAAGAATGGGAGAAACTGCCTAAAAATAGGTGTGCCAAGCTTGTAGCATCATACTGAAAAAGACTTGAGGCTGTAATTGGTGCCAAAGGAGCTTCACCAAAGTATTGAGCAAAGGCTGTGAATACTTATATACATGGGATTTTTTTTTTGTTTTTTATTTTTAATAAATTTGCAAACATTTGAAAAACAAATTTCTTTCACGTTGTCATTATGGGGTATTGTTTGTAGAATTTTGAGGAAAATAATGAATTTAATCCATTTTGGAATAAGGCTGTAACATACCAAAATGTGGAAAGAGTGAAGCGCTATGAATACTTTCCGGATGCACTGTAAATTATGCTATAACCATACATTTTTGTTTTGCTAATTTCTCACTTCTATATAAAACTTGTATAATATTGTTTTAAATTTACACTAATTATATATTGGGTTGAACAATAAGTAGGTGTCATCAATTTGGTCACTTTTTAAACTGATTTAAATGAGAGGGCGCAAACAGCCACATACTGTAACTGATTACATGCATGATGAAAAGAACTGCCCAGGCAAGAGTAAATCTTCCATACCTAAATAGTGCATAAAGCCAATGAACTGGTGCCTATAAGTGTATTCATCTTCTGGTATGATCTCTCCAATGCTGAGCAGTTATAAGTAATCGTTCCCCTGCAGAACAGTTATGAGGGATCCCTCCCCCGCTGAGCAGTTAAAGGAGTTGTAAAGGCAGAAGGTTTATCTTAATGCATACTATACATTAAGATAAAAAAAATTCTGTGTGTTGCAGCCTTCCCAGCACCTCCTAATCACTTACCTGAGCCCCTTCTCTCTGCAGCGTTGTTCACAAGTGTCTTAGCTGTCCCAGACACTCCTCCTGATTGGCTGAGACACAGCAACAGTGCCATTGGCTCCCGCAACTGTCAATCAAAATCAGTCAGCCAATCAGGGGAGAGAGGGGGACGGGGCCGGGTTGGGGCTCTGTGTCTGAATGGATACACAAGCTCTGACTCGGCTCGGGTGCCCCCCTGTAGCAAGCTGCTGGCTAAGGGGGCACCCACCAGAAGGAGGGGCCAGGAGAGCAGAAGAGGGACCCAAGAAGAGGAGGAATCGGGCTGCTTTGTGCAAATCCAACTGCACAGAGGAGGTAAGTATAACATGTTTGTTATTTAAAAAAATAACAAGCCTTTACAATCACTTTAAGAGGGATCTCTCCCCCGCTGAGCAGTCATGAGTAATCCCACTTTGCTGAGCAGTTACCAGAGATCCATCCTGTGATAAACAGTTATGAGTGATTCCTCTCCCACTGAGCAGCTATGCGTGATTCCTCCCTTGCTGAGCAGTTAGGAATAATCCTTTCCCTGCTTTGCATTTAAGAGTGATCCCTCCCCTGCTGTGCAGTTATGAGTGAATCCTCCTCTTCAGCGCAGTTATGAGTAATCCATCCTGCACTGAGCAGCTAATAGTAATCCCTTCCCTGCTGAACAGTTATTTAGGATATCTCCCCCCCTGAGCTGTTACAAATGATCCCTCCCCCTGTTGAGCAGTTACGAACAGTTACCAGTGAATATCTCCCTGCTGAGCAGTTACAATTCATCCCTCCCCTGCTGAGCAGTTACAATTCATCCCTCCCCTGCTGAGCAGTTACAATTCATCCCTCCCCTGCTGAGCAGCTACAATTCATCCCTCCCCTGCTGAGCAGCTACAATTCATCCCTCCCCTGCTGAGCAGTTACAATTCATCCCTCCCCTGCTGAGCAGTTACAATTCATCCCTCCCCTGCTGAGCAGCTACAATTCATCCCTCCCCTGCTGAGCAGGCAACGCCTCTCCAACTGAGCAGTTACATTTGATCCCTCCCCTGCTGAGCAATTTAAAGCATTTCCTTCCCTGCAGAGCAATCACAAATGGTCCCTCCATTACTAAAACTTCCAAATGATTCCCCCCTTTCCTGAGCAGGAACAAAAGATTGTTCTACCCCCAAAGAAGCAATCTGCAGGAATAAACACTAATCAAGGTGTCAGAAATAAAAGCTCTCTCGTATTGTATTACTCCATCTCAGATCGGGCCCATTATTTTCATAACCGACTGTCGTTGAATCTGACGGGTTGCTGTGGGGTAACACTGACAGTTCCTATTTTTGACACAGCACTGGTGCTTGCACAAGGAAGGGCTTCTTACCTACAGGGCAGCCACTTGTACCAGTGAGACTCCTCACCTGCTGAACAGGTATCTGTGAGTGGCGTTGAAGCTGCTGTTGACACTTTGGATGGCTTCTCGCAAGGACATCTCCACAAAGGCATCCCCGAGTCGTGCTGTGTCTGGGGAGATGCAGATAATCAGTCGCAGTCGTCATCATCTGCACAGGACAAATTTACAAAAGACAACGGCACAATGGGGGTTGATTTACCAAAACTGGAGAGTGCAAAATCTGGTGCAGCTGTGCACGGTAGCCAATCAGCTTCTAACTTCACCTTGTTCAACTAAGCTTTGACATAAAAACCTGGGAGCTGATTGGTTTCTATGAAGAGATGCACCAGATTTTGCACTCTCCAGTTTTAGTAAATCAATCCCTTTGTGTGTTTCAGAGTCCATATGACCACAGAACTTTGTGACAATTTGCATGGTTTTGTATATCTCAAGGAAAAACATAAAACTTGAGATAGGAAACAGTCAGCTGGCTTAGGCCTAGGTTGCCTGCTCACAGAGCGTACTTACCTTGTGGCTGCACCACATACAGCCAGACTGGCACAGAGCTGACCCCCATAGAGCTGGTGGCATGACAATGATACTGCCCACTATCCTTTATCACAGCCCTCTGGATATAGAGAGCCCCCGATTCGAGAACAGTGTGTCGTCCATCATTTGGCAGTTCTTCTCCTAATGACACAAAAACAAGACATAGATTCATGTAAAACAACTGATACTGAGGCAACCAATCACGTTTCAGCTTCAGTTTCATAACCTAAATGGAAGTTTTTATCCCGTACCAATATCTTCTCACGTTCTGTGACCAAATACGTTTTTTTAAACCAGTTTAGGTAAGTCAATTAGCGATGGGCGAATCTGCCTGGGTTCGCAAATTTGGTTCCATGTTTGCCAATTTCGAGTTTTTTGCATCAAAGTATAATATAATAAAAGGCAATAGCATACCTCCCAACATTTTGAGATGGGAATGAGGGACAACTACTAACAAATGTATGTAGGCTTAGGACACGGCCCCTGCCACACCCCCTTAAAGGAGAATTAACCAAAAAAAGACTTTTTTTTTACCACTACTATTCCTTTATAGTGGCTTTTAAAATGTACAAATGCAGCAATTTAGAAATTGGATAAAAGGTTTAGCACTGGGAAACACTTTTTTAAAAGATAAAAAGTGCATTTTATATACAACTATATGGATCAGACCAAAATAAGGGACAAATGAGGGGGACAGAGGGACATTGCTCCAAATCAGGGACAGTTGGGAGCTATGCAATAGGGAGCTGGGCACTGTTTTATGGGGACATTTAACATATATCTAAAATATATTGCAAATATACCGTATACAATTGTATACATTTGTTATAAAACATAATAATCAATAATAAATTCTGAGATTCCTCCTCACTTCCTGTGACGGCGATGATGGTTTCATCAGACAAGAAGTGAAAATTTCCATCAGGAATACAGAATTAAATAAAAAAAATTTTTTTGTAGAATAGAGGAAAGTTTGAACCCCTGTCACAGGGTCTGTGTCTCAGTTATATAATTTCCTTCATTTCCTGTCTAGTAAAGCCATTGTCACAGGGACAGGAAGTGAGGGGAAATCTCTCTGGACTATTGGAGCCCCCTGGACAAACACTTCAACAGTATAACTTCACTAGAGTTTTCACCAATATCATTTTTCTTCCTTTTTTTTTTTTTTCTCTTTCAGATATATTTCACCACTTGTCCCATTTTTTTTTTTTTTTTATAAAAACAAACAAATTCTTTCATATTGGAATTTATGATTTTTTTTTTGAGAATATTGATTGACAATGCCATCTATCAGTACAAATGTAGACAATCTGTTAAAAGTGATCATTTAATCTACTGCATTAAATTATAACTAAAGGCAAAAAGGTTTTTGTGGAGAGGGATTAGAACCCCTGTCCGTTTTTATTGCTGTCTGTGTCCCTGTTAGGGAGATTCATCCTCTCTATTTGTCCTATTTACCATTCTCATTGAAAATGAAAATAAAGAAAATCCCAAATGTGGATTGTCCCCAAAAAAGTAATAAAGGGGAATTCCTCCCATGGGTACACTAGTTCTGGTGACCTGCAGGGCCGTCTTAATGAGAGAGCACACCTGGGCATTGCCCAGGGGCCCCAGCTGCATGGGGGGCTCCTGCACTTTCCCCAAAGAAGCTGCTCCTTGAGCCCACACTGTCTGGAAATTGGGGGCCCCATGATGGCACAGAGAGTGATGTTTACACAGGAGAGGCAGGCTGGCAGTGGTGCGCCATGCAGAACAATACCAGGGAGGGCGGGGCCGGAGCACTAGTGATGCTCTGACCCCGCCCCATGCAGCTTGAATGCTCGGGACTCGAAGGCCGCGGGGTAGGAGCTGGAGTGAGAGCTGCTGATTCGGCAGCACTGAGAGCCCGCCTGCGGAAGTAGCATTGTGGATGGTGTCATGGTGAGCCCAGCTGTCCAGCACTGTTTGCACCAAAGGGCTTAGAATGCCCAGAGGGATGTTCTCTCCTCCACCCCTCCTTCTGCCTGCATGGCTTGATTGGTATAGGTGAGTCCAGTGTTGGAGGTGGGCACATAGCCAAAATTTCACATGCACTGCATCTACACTGGAAATGTGGGTACTACATGGATGGAATAATGGTGCTGGGGGATATTAAGGGTGTATGGGGGAAAACAATGCTGAGGGGGGATCTGGGGTGTATAGGGGGTAGCAATGCTTGGGGTATCTTGGGTGGCTATAGCGCTAGAGGTATCAGGGATGTAGAGAGGCCACAGTGTAGGGGGTATCAGGGATGTAATGGGGTCACAATACATGGGGTATCTTATGGTATATGGTAACAGTGCTGGGGTGAATATCTAGGGTGCAGAGGGATCAGAGTGCTGAGTGGATATCTGGGGTGTAGAGGGATCAGAGTGCTGGGGGGGATATCTGGGGTGTAGATGGATCAGAGTGCTGGGGTGAATATCTAGGGTACAGAGAGGGATCAGAGTGCTGGGGGGGGGATATATGGGGTGTAGAGGGGTCACAGTGCTGGGGGGATATCTGGGGTGTAGAGGGGCCAGAGTGCTGAGGAGTTATTTATTTGGGGTTGAGAATCCAGGGATGTGGAGGTGGTAACAGGATAACAATGGTAGGGGGAAACCTGGTGTGTGTATGTGTGTGTGTGTGTGGGGGGGGGGGGGGTTGGTTGGGTGGAGTTAGGAGTGTTGTATGTATATAAGATGTAGAGGGGTTACAATGTTGGGGGTAAAAATGTATTTGCACATCCAACATCCAAATTTTCAGGACAAGCTTTCCCGGAGTGCCCTCTTCTTTGAGGTACAAGCAGTACTAATACACAAAGTTTTAGCAGAATGTTAACATTCTTGTATTTTATACATTTGTTGGCATCCTCTGGATCAACTGTGGGTATGGGATTGTGTATATAGGATTGTAAATTTTTAAAAATTTTTTTTTGTTTTCCTCTGTTTATTGGTTGAACTAGGCATGTCTTTTTTTCCAACCAGATAACTTAGTAACTATACATTATCTATTAGTACTGCTTGGACCTTGAAGAAGGGGGTACACCCCAAAAGCTTGTCCTGAAAATTTGGGTGTTCATGCAAATAAAAAAAAAATATCATGGACGGTACATAATTGCTCTTGTTGCAAGTGCACTGATAAGGCTACAATGACCTCTGGCCACCATTAGATGAGCGAAGAAGAGATGAAGACCTCAAGCTCTAGCAGTCCACATAAAGCTTTTAAGTTCGAGTCTTTTAAGGACATCAGAAGCTGTCATGCATTTGCCCCCCCACAGAGAGCTGGCATTTGTACAGACTTTGGCAGAGAACTCCACCAATCGGCGATCAGCTGAGCCGGGCTCTCTGCCAAACCTGGCGGCATAATAATCAGAGGAATTATCACATGACTACCGAGGCAACTAAGGTTATAGAGGGCCTGCACACAATCAGGATTCCCTACTGTTCATACGAGGGCCAAATCATACACGACAATACAACTTCATGTCATTTATTGTCAGCCATGAAACCTTCATGCAAAAAGCTAACAGAGACAAGATTTTGGCTTCAGAAACCAATGTACCCAAATCAAACTAAAATTACGGGTGGAAATGATATTTTTTCATTAGATCGCAAAATACCGAACAATAGCGTTTAAATCGATAATAGATGGCTAGTTTCAGATCATTCGAATCTAAATCGATCACAAATCATTACATGTATCGCCACCTTAAATGGGAATTAGAATTAGACAAAATGTACCCTTGCAGTGAGCTCCTCCCACCCCAAACCCAAAGGATAAAACAGAACTCTGGGAAAAATTGCACTGCATGGGTTAACTGCTTGTTTTCTCTAGGGGTGAACACAGAGCTTATACTACTCACCCGATCCTTCAATCCTTCTGAAAACGGCGCTCCCCCACGTCCAGTGGTGGACTGTTCCTGCCGTCGTCACTTCCAGAGCCAGTCTATGGGCGTGATGACATCTTGAACATTGGAACGCACAAGACCGCAGGGGGGCAGGAGCAACAGGAACTGGTCTTAAGCTTGGAGGATTGGTGAATTAGGTGAGCATATCTCAACTTTCTAATCCCCTAAACTAGGGTTCTCCAAACGTTATATACAAAGGGCCGGTTTACTGTCCTTCAGACTTTGAGGGGCCGGACTGTGGACAGTAAAAGTAGACAATTCCCTGGCATCAATCGGAGTAAACAATGCCCCATTGTTGGTATTTGAAGGAGGAATATTTCCTTGTTGTTGGTGTCATGGGAAGAAATAGTGCATCGTCATTGGTGTCAGTGGGAAGAATACTGTATTGTAGTTGGTGTCAGTGGGAGGAATAGTGCCCTATTGTTGGTGTCAGTGGAAGGAATACTGCACCAAGGACCGGATACGGTCAAGCAATAGGCCACATGGCCCCCAGGCCGCAGTTTGGAGACCACTGCCCTAGACAAAAACAAGCAATAAAAAAAATATATTCCTGCTTTAAATGCTTGTTTAGTTTAGGGGTGCAAGGATATGATGTAAAATGTACCTAATTTTTGGATCCGTTAGGCTATTTCAATCCATGCAATTGATTGAATGCTGCTGCCTCCCTAAGGCACTCTCAGCTGCGGTCGCATTGCTTGTCTCTTCACGCTCAATGCAGGGCCCCATTACCTATTTAATAGGCCCACCCCAGAAATGTAAAGACTGTTCTGGTCCATGCTCTTCAGGGAAGGTTAAAATAACCAAGGCGGGGAAGGTGAGGGTCTTACCATCTTTAGTCCACGTTATGACCGGAGCTGGTTGCCCATTGGCAGAGCAAAGAAATTCGACATCCCGTCCTTCGGTCACTGTCTGGTCTCTGGGAACCACAGAGAACTTCTGAGGATCTGAAAGTGAAGTGAGGAAATCGGAGGACAGAAAACACATAGCAAAACCATTTAGAAGAAGACCATATGGGCTCTGTGACTTTGACACAGCCACAGAGCTAGTCCCAATAGACTGGAATATCTCTTCAGATCAATATTGTAATCAATATATTTGCCGTATGGCCTTGTATTTTCTCACCTTGTACGATGATAGACGCAGAGGCCTGGACGCTGCCCTCGCTGTTGCTGGCGTGACACTGATAGAGCCCCTGGTCCGCCGCGGTGAGGTTTTGAATGTACAGACCCCCAGAGCTTGTGATGGTAAAGCGCCCGTTATTGGGAATCGCTTCCCCGTTTTCCGTGGTCCATGTAATTTTCGGCAGAGGGTCCCCAGAGACGCCGCACTCCAGGGTGATACTTCCATTTAGGAGCGCTTCCGTGGTTTGTGGATGGATTATAAACACCGGCTTGGCTGAGGAGGCAGAAAGATTCAACTAAGAACCTTCCATGGCAGGGCAGTCAGTGGCCTACAGATCACATTGAGAATGAAAATGTACTGTCCGTGTTTTATAAAGCGTAGTGTTTGGGCAGCAAAGCTGGCTATACACCTCATATTCCCACTGTATAACTTTGCTTTGATTCATGACCAACCATATACAGACTGGATGGGGTCTGAAAATAGGGTACATTGTTAAATTATAGGGGAGCTTCACCCCACCCATGGGCTTTACTTTCTATATGCCACTTACCTTTGTGGATCCTCTATGCAGGATATATATACTCACAAACCCAGCAAATCCTGCATTGTCTTTTTTTCTCTGCTGCACCTCCCATCTTGCACCATCATCTTGAATCTCCCATTATTGTGAGCCGGCTGTCCCTTCCTTGTTTGCACTGCAAGCCTCCTGATGACACTCCCTTGATCCGTCGCATGCCCAGACATGCCCCATTCTTTATTGGGACCCAGGCTCCATACTTTGGCTCTACAGCCTACTAGGATCAGTGACGTATATATACACAATATTACCAAAAGCATCAGGAAGCCTGCCTTTACATCCACAAGAACTTTAATGGCATCCCAGTCTTAGTCCGTAGGGTTCAGTATTGAGTTGGCCCACCCTTTGCAGCTTTAAAAGCTTCAACTCTTCTGGGAAGGCTGTCCACAAGGTTTAGGAGTGTGTCTATGGGAATGTTTGACCATTCTTCCAGAAGTGCATTTGTGGGGTCAGGCACTGATGTGGACGAGAAAGCCTGGCTTGCAGTCTCCGCTCTAATTCATCCCAAAAGTGTTCTATCAGGTTGAGGTCAGGACTCACTCATCCACATCTTTATGGATCCACATCTTTATGGATCTTGCTTTGTGCACTGGTGCGAAGTCATGTCGGAACAGGAAAGGGCCATCCCCAAACTATTCCCACAAAGTTGGGAGTATGATTGTCCAAAATGTCTTGGTATGCTGACACCTTAAGAGTTCCCTTCACTGGAACTAAGCCCAACTCCTGAAAAACAACCCCACACCATAATCCCCCCCCCCCCCTCCACCAAATGATTTGGACCAGTGCACAAAGCAAGGTCCATAAAAGACATGGATGAGCAAGTTTGGGATGGAAGAACTTGACAGCCCTGACCTCAACCCGATAGAACACCTTTGGGATGAATTAGAGCGGAGACTGTGAGCCAGGCCTTCTCATCCACTTTAGTGCCTGACCTCACGAATGTGCTTCTGGAAGAATGGTCAAACATTCCCATAGACACACTCCTAAACCTTGTGGACAACCTTCCCAAAAGAGTTGAAGCGGTTATAGCTGCAAAGGGTGGGCCAACTCAATATTGAACTCTACAGACTAAGACTGGGATGCCCTTAATGTTCATGTGCATGGTAAATCTGGTATCCCAATACTTTTGGTAATATGGTGTGTATATATCACAGGAGGCTGTGGGTGGCCCATATGCGTTATCCTTACCAAGGCAATTAACCTTGAAAAGAAGGAGGGGAGCACTAAAATAAAAGGCCCACTTGACAATTAGATTGTACAATCTCCTTTTTACAGTGAGGGAAAAAGTATTTGATCTCCAGCTGATTTTGTACGTTTGCCCACTGACAAAGAAATGATCAGTCTATAATTTTAATGGTAGGTTTATTTTAACAGTGAGAGACAGAATAACAACAACAATATCCAGAAAAAAGCATTTCAAAAAATTATAAATTGATTTGCACTTTAATGAGTGAACTAAGTATTTGACCCCTTCGCAAAACATGACTTAGTATTTGGTGGCAAAACCCTTGTTGGCAATCACAGAGGTCAGACGTTTCTTGTAGTTGGCCACCAGGTTTGCACTCATCTCAGGAAGGATTTTGTCCCACTTCTTTGCAGATCACCTCCAAGTCATTAAGGTTTCAAGGGTGATGTTTAGTAACTCAAACCTTCAGCTCCCTCCACATATTTTGTATAGGATTAAGGTTTGGAGACTGACTAGGCCACTCCAGGACCTTAATGTGCTTCTTCTTGAGCCACTCCTATGTTGCCTTGGCCGTGTGATTTGGGTCATTGTCATGCTGGAATAACCCTCTACGACCCATTTTCAATGCCCTGGCTGAGGGACGGAGGTTCTCACCCAAGATTTGATGGTACATGGCCCCGTCCATCGTCCCTTTGATGCGGTGAAATTGTCCTGTCCTCTTAGCAGAAAAACACCCCAAAGCATAATCTTTCCACCTCCATGTTTGACGGTGGGGATAGTGTTCTTGGGGTCAGAGGCAGCATTCCTCCTCCTCCAAACATGGTGAGTTGAGTTGATGCCAAAGAGCTTGATTTTGGTCTCATCTGACCACAACACTTTCACCCAGTTCTCCTCTGAATCATTTAGATGTTCATTAGCAAACTTCAGACGGGCCTGTACATGTGCTTTCTTGAGCAGGGGGACCTTGTGGGTGCTGCAGGATTTCAGTCCTTCGCAGCGTAGTGTGTTACCAATTGTTTTCTTGGTGCCTATGGTCCCAGCTGCCTTGAGATCATTGACAAGATTCTCCCGTGTAGTTTTGGACTGATTCCTCGCCGTTCTCATGATCATTGAGGTGAGATCTTGCATGGAGCCCCAGACCGAGGGAGAGTGACAGTTATTTTGTGTTTCTTCCATTTGTGAATAATCACACCAACTGTTGTCACCCTCTCACCAAGCTGCTTGGCGATGGTCTTGTAGCCCATTCCAGCCTTGTGTAGGTCTACAATCTTGTCCCTGACATCCTTGGACAGCTCTTTGGTCTTGGTCATGGTGGAGAAATTGGAATCTGATTGATTGATTGTTTCTGTGGACCGGTGTCTTTTATACAGGTAACAAGCTGAGATTAGGAGCACTCCCTTTAAGAGAGTACTCCTAATCTCAGCTCGTTACCTGTATAGAAGACACATGGGAGCCAGAAATCTTGCTGATTGATAGGGGATCAAATACTTATTTTGCTCATTAAAATGCTAATCAATTTATAACTTTTTTGAAAATGCGTTTTTCTGGATATTTTTGTTGTTATTCTGTCTCTAACTGTTAAGATAAACCTGCCATTAAAGTTATAGACTGATCATTTCTTTGTCAGTGGGGCAAACATACAAAATCAGCAGGGGATCAATGACTTTTTTCCCTCACTGTATCTATCTACAGCAGTGGTCCCTAACTTCAGTCCTCAAGTACCCCTCAACAGGTCATGTTTTCAGGAGTTTCTTCACCTTGCACAAGTGTTTTAGATCAATGTCCATGGCTTGGTATGTACGAGACCTATTTTATCCAAGGGAAATTTCCAAAACATGGCCTGTTGGGGGTACTTGAGGTTGGAAAACACTAACCTATAGGTACATATTCAGGTTTAGGCCCTCACATTACAAAAAAATTGGGAAATTTAAAGGTGACTGTACAGGGATTGTTCAATTAGATTGTGGCATATAAACAGTGCTGGGACAAGATCATCCAGTGCCCAGGGCAAAGATGACAAAATTGCGCCCCCCCCCCCTCCTCAATGTGTACAAGCTTATGAGGAGGAGAGCGAGAGCACAGCCTGCACCCCCTCCCAGCTCTATTCTTTTATCCTTGCTGCTTCCAGCGCTGGGCTGACAGAAGTAGTGATGTCGCTCTCACTACTCCTGTCAGCCGTAGATGTCGGTATTCCTTAACTTGTTATGCAGTGAAAAGGACCTCTTTCTTCCATTGCTGCTCTCAATCGCCTTTACATGGTTTCAGCCTGCCAAAACCATGGATGTTCCACCACATTAGAGAACCCATGAGAAATATAATCATGGGTGCACCTGCCTTTTTTAAGCGACTCATACGTGTAGAAGGCGTTACTCACATCGGCTGCCAGAGTAGCGCAAGATCGCCTCTTGAGTGCGCACCTCCCCGGCGATGTTTTTGGCCGCGCACTGATAGATCCCTTTATCCGACTCCTGCGTGTTCTGGATCATCAATGTCCCATCATGCAACAGATGCAGTCTCCCATCGAAACTCATATCGATCTCATTGCTGGAGGGAAAAAAGAGTGTTGGGTGGGTAACATGGAAATATATGTGCCTCCATTCCCCTTTTCCTTTATTAGCATTTTTTTCAATTTTTATAAAATATGGTTAGTTGGTCACTCGGTGCCCCGTAGTACATACACATAAATAATTAAGTAGATTAAAATCAGACAAACACCCATTGGACCCTCTGACAAATCTAGTTAATTCAAAGAATACCTAAAACCCAATCTAATTTTGGACAGAATAGGAAACGTGTAAATCCATTTGTACAGTTGGCTAAACCTCGAACACCCACTTGTTATGTATCCATCTGATGTCAGGCTTGGGATTCCCCTCGGCTCGGCAGATAAAATAAACCGTATTTCCAAGGACGACATCGGCATCTCTGGGCTCCGATACGATTCGAGGCATCTCTGGAGGAAAAGGAGACCGCCATCAAATGACAGGTTCATTTTTTGGTTGAGAGGAGCCTTTCAATTTATGGTGTGAGCAATTTTTATTTATTTTTTGGTTATTCTGAAAGGGGTTTATTTCATTTTGGAGAGTGGGGAAGGTGTTTGAGTCTTTGCCCGGATTTCACTGCTCTTTTTGACTGAGTTGGGGAGATTTGCCCTCACTGCTTGTCAGGACAGGAAGTGATGGGAACTCTCTCTAATGGGGACAAATGCAAATACAGGTTGTTCGTAGAGAGATGAAAGGCTAAAATATCTGTATGTTCCTGTCACCCAACCCCCCCCCCCCCCATTCATTACTTGTGTTGGTGTCACAGGGACAGGAAGTGAGGAAATTCTCCTTAATGGGGTCAGACAGCAAAAAATAAATAAAAGAAACAGTAAAAAATTGTAACTCTCCTAATTTTTTTTAACAAAAAATTTGATTGGAATCAAGATTGAACAATTCTTTATCTTTCACCCATTTCCCTGCTTGTTTGCCCAATCAGATCCCTGCAGTCACTAGTCCAGATGACAGCTAATGGCAGTGCCAGGACAGGGCCATCTAGAGCCCAGGGCGAACATGCCAAACTGCCCCCACCCAAAGATGTAGGAACGCCCCAAATAATGAAGCACTAATCTACATGCTTACCTCCCAGGCATATATTCCCTCTCCTCCCAGTACAAATCTTTGACCTCCCCCCTCATCCCCCATCCCAGCTCAAATCCTCTCTTCCCAAATCCCCACAGCACCCCCCCCCCTGAAAAAAAAATCACTCCTCATAGCACAAATCCTTTACTCCTAAACCCCCCCCCCCAACCCCCACGAGTACTACACCCTTCCTTCCAGTACACATCCCCCCTCCTAATACTGCACCCTTCCTTTCAGCACAAATCCTCTACTCATCAAATCCCCCTTCCCCCGTCCACGAGTACTGCACCCTTCCTTCCAGCACAAATTTCCCCTCCAAAATTTCCTCTCCTAGCACAAATACCCCCAATCGTCCCTACTGGCACAAATCCTCCCCCCAAAAATTTCCCCTCCAAGCACGAACCTCCTCCCTCCTCTACCATATCAACTCTCTTAGCACAAACCCCTCAAATTCCTCCTGCTAGCACAAATTCCCTTCCCCTATCTGCCCTCCCAACACCAATCCCCCCAAATCACCTTTCCTTGCACCCCCCCCCCCCAATTTCTTCTCTTACAACAATTCTTACCCCCTGCTGTCCCCCAAATTCTCCCATCCAACACAAATTCTGTCCCCCATCTCACATGATACCACAGTGCCCACCCATTGTCCCAGCCCTGGCTAATTGTGAAAGGAAGTGCACAATGGTAGGTTTCTGAGCCCTCATTATTGAAAACAAATCATTCATACTCCAAAAATAATTGTGGATGGAGTAAAATGTTTCTATTCCCCAAACCAAAGCTTTCAGCTCACCGCAGTTAAACTGATCCTCAGGAAGGGAGCTCACAGACTTCCCTCGTAGATGCGACGGATGTTCGCACGTGGCGGCAGTCAGCGTGCTGCTCCTCTCCGTGAACTTCCTCAGGAGGTCCGCCAACCACACCAGCTCACAGTCGCACACCAAAGGGTTGGAGTCCAGGCGTCTAGACGCACACAGAGACAAACTGTAAAAATCCTTTCTGGTGCAGCTCTAAATTTACACTATGCACCTCAGACTATGGGATGTCATTAAAGAACAACTCCAGGGGCATCCAGGAAATCTCTTTTCTCTTTAGCTATAGAAATACTAACACACCCTAGATAAAATTTAAATTCTGGCTGGTGGTGGCAGAGCTTGCTCTATATGCTGATGACACAACGGGGGTTTTTATGTGATCCTAAAGTCAGAAAGAAGCTGGTAGGTGCTATTTAGCAGTAGGGATGGAGTCAACCATTAGAACACACCCTTTTGGGGGCAACAAACAACTTACAGACGGGTCAGTGATGGAAGCTGAGAGAAGGTTCCTGGATGAATCCTAGAGATTCGGTTATTGTGCAGGAACCTGCAAAAGAAACACAACATAAAGACAAGCCAAAGGGATAAAATAATTCACAAGACCTAAGCTATTGCAACCACTTACAGTCTCTCCAGCTTCGGCAGATCCCCGAACGTGTCAACGTCCAGAGCCTCCAGGCTGTTGAAGTGGAGATACCTGGCACAGGGGAAGACAGAAACAGAGCATGGGCTGGGTGAACTTCACGGCTACCATGCTATGACAGCGGCCAAACTCTGATATGCATCTACAATGGCCACACAACATAACAAGGAAATACTACAACTCTTTCTACAAATGAAAAATTGGTGTAAACGGACAAAAAGTTCAAAGTTTTGTTTCTGTGCATGTCCACTGGTCTGCAAAGGCCAAGCTCCGGTTTATAAAAACTGAGGAACTGGAACTCTACTGCAGAAAAGCACAACTTAAAGTATATGCATAACCAGACGGTTCCTATTTTAGTTTTGGATAGAGTAGGGAAGGGTTAGAACCCATAAGTTTACTTTTTATTGTCCTCTTGGAGATGCAACAGGGGAACTGAGAGGAGATCAGTCGCCCTTCATTAGCATATTTATTCTTGCCTTTTGTTTGGGTGACAACTTTAAAATGTTGAATTCCTTATTGATTTCTGTTTGGCGATATTGCTCACCAGGACAAATACAAAGATGGGTTCAACACAGCGGGGACGAAGACAGCAGTAACAATTTGATGGAGGTTTTTAATTCTTCCACACTCTAGGCCAGTGTTTCTCAACTATGGTTCTGTAGAACCCTAGGGTCCCTCCTAAGGTTGGTAGGGTTTCTTTGATCAGTGAACAGTGGTGGATCAATTTCCCACGTAGCCTGACCACCAATCCAAGGGGGCAGCTTTCCCCTACACTGATGACCAATGCAAGGGGCAATTTTCCACTAACCACCCATGTCATGGGTCACTTCTGCATGGATCACTTATGTTAGGGGACACCACAATTTTTACTGTGTGCTCTTCTTTTCTGTAATACTTACTTATTTCAAGTATATTACTGAAAATAATTTTGCAGGGATTTTGGTTCTGCCAGTCAAATACGCTAGGCAAGTCACATTTTTTTTATTTCAAAATGTCTTCAATTTATTGATCGTGCTTTAGCACCATTAGTTATAGATATACCGTATATACTCGAGTATAAGCCGAGTTTTTCAGCACATTTTTTTGCGCTGAAAATGCCCCTCTCGGCTTATACTCGAGTCAAGCACTTTTCTGCAGCAGAGAGTGACATTTTCCGAACTAAATTTGTTGCTAGGAACCCCAAATTTGGTGTGCAAACCCAGTGGAACTAGCGCTACAACATATCCAAAGATGGGGTTTCTAGCACTAAGTGGTCCTGAGATACAGGGCCCCCAAATGCGGTTCCGAAAATGTCATTCTCTGCTGCAGAAAAGTGCTTGACATTTTCTGAACTGATTCATATCTCGGGGCCACTTGGTCCTAGGAACCCCAGCTTTGGAAACTTTGTAGTGCTGGTTCCACTGGGTTTGCACACCAAATTTGGGGTTCCTAGCACCAAGTAGCCCCGAGATACAGGGCCCCAAAATTGGTCAACTGTGTCCATCTGCAGCAATGTCATTTCGGGACCCTTTGGGTCCAGAGACCCCAAGTTTTGGATGCAGCTAGGGGGCATCTAGGAACCCTTAACTACCGAGTTTGAAGTTCAGGGGCCCAATGGCTGCAAATAGGCACAGTGAGGCTGCAAATGGGCATTGTTGACCCTCTTTTCCACTTACAGTAGCTGTGCATTTCTCGCCCTAGGCTTATACTCGAGTCAATAAGTTTTCCCAGTTTTTTTGTGGTAAAATTAGGTGCCTCGGCTTATATTCAGGTTGGCTTATACTCGAGTATATACGATAATCCTTTTTAGCAGGGGTATCCGGAGAACCTGAAAATTATTTCAAGGGTTCATCAGAGGTAAGGAGGTTGAGAAAGGCTGCTCTAGGCAAACTAAAACAAAAGTTTTGGATATACATACCCTAAAAGGAGGCATGGAGGAGCTCAGCTATGAGTAAAGATTAACCAAACTGAATTTATTCTCCTTTGAGAAGAGGCGATTAAATAGGAATATCATCACCTTGTATACATAATTGGTCCACATAGTGAACAAGGGTGCAAAGTTGCTACTTTTAGGTCATTGAAAATGACAGAGGTCACTGTTTTCTTCTGGAAGGAAAAACGGTTTAAAGTGGTTCTAAAGGCTCAAGGTTTTTTTACCTTCATGTTATTGGCTCCCGCTGCTGTCAATCACAGCCAGTAAGCCAATGAGGAGAGAGAGGAGGGGCCGAGCCCCGGCTGTGTGTGAATGGACATGGCAGTGCAGTGGCTCAGGAGTGTGCCTGCTTGGATGCCCCCCACTGCAAGCTGCTTGCTCTGGGGGTACCTTGCAGGAGGGAGGACCCAAAAAGAGGATGATCAGGGCTGTTCTGTGCGAAACTGCACAGAGCAGGTAAGTATAACATGTTTTCTATTTAAAAAAAATAGGGATTCTTTAAAGAAACATGGAATAGTCTTCTTCAGGAGCTAGTTCTAGCTAACTTAACAGATTGTTTCAAAGAA
Organism: Aquarana catesbeiana; assembly: GCF_042186555.1. Lineage (NCBI taxonomy): Eukaryota > Metazoa > Chordata > Amphibia > Anura > Ranidae > Aquarana > Aquarana catesbeiana. The sequence goes on along the minus strand of NC_133335.1, from coordinate 24,852,944 downwards.
AGAACTGGATGTGTTCTAAATGCACAAAATATAAATGGCTATAAATATTCATTAGTAACAACACTGTACATTGATGATCCAAGAAGTATCCAATTGACCAAGGGGTACAGGAAGGACTTATTCCTTGTTAAAGCCAAATGGACCATGGTTTATAGGAGTTTTCTGGTCTTCCTCTGGATCAACTGTTGGTTTAGATTTCTGAAGATGCAAGCTTTACATTTATTGATAGGATTTTGTAATTATGTGCTCTTTGCAAACGGTCCCTTGCACAGAATTAAGAGCTGAGAGACTCAGAGGTGATTTTATCTTTTATCACAGTATTCTGTACCAACGTGTTCAACTTTTTCAGCCACCAATCACCCAAGAATATGAATCGAATTGATTGTTGTAAGGCGATAACTCAAGTTATCTCAAGAAAAAAGCCACCAATTTAAGTATAATAACATGAGTACGTGGTTAGCAGGCAGAAGGAGCTAGAGACCTGAGGATAACCAGGAGGGGATGTGATTAGAAGGATCCAAGAAGTATCCAATTGACTAAAGGGTACAGGAAGGTCTTCTTCCCTGTTGGAGCAAATTGGACCATGGCTTAAGGAGATAACTTGTGTTCTTAGTAAGACCATCTTAATGCAAAAGGCCCTTCATACAGTAGCAGAGAAATCTGACTGGCCTAGCAGGTGTCCAGCCAAAAGTAATATGTGGGGAGGTAACTTTCTAGCACTTGCAACCACTTTCAACAAGCTTTCAATTACAAAAACAACTTAATACATTACATGGTTACATATAGTTACATAGTAGGTGAGGTCGAAAAAAGACACAAGTCCAACCTATGTGTGTGATTGTATGTCAGTATTACATTGTATATCCCTGTATGATGTGGTCGTTCAGGTGCTTATCTAATAGTTTCTTGAAATTATCGATGCTCCCCGCTGAGACCACCGCCTGTGGAAGGAAATTCCACATCCTTGCCGCTCTTACAGTAAAGAACCCTCTACGTAGTTTAAGGTGTTAGGCCATTGATGTGGTCTAACACCAGTCTTGCCATATGACAATAAAAACTTGAAAATGAACAATACCAGGCTAAAAGTGGTTGAGAATTATGCTAATGCAGATGCTGGCTGCAATACTCACAGCTGTTCCAGCGAGCCCAGTCCATGGAATGCATTCCCCTGTATGCTACGGATTTCATTCTTGTACAGGTATCTGTGAGAAGACATAAAGGATGAACAGTCTGGATATGTGACCATCAGTAAGAAGAATGATTTCTACATGCGAGAAAGAAAGCCAATAAATAAGGAGATTGAGACTAGGATGCAGTATGAGGCGTTGGCAAAAAAGAAGAAGGGTGTGTTGGAGACCAGGACCTTAGTGAGACAAGGAGAAAAAAAGCTCATATGATCAGGAGCACTAAAGGGGAAGGATGGGGTAGTAAGATAAAGAGAGGACAGGACAGGGACTAGCTTTCTGGATAAGAGGTATACAGTGTGCATGTGTAAATTAATTGGAAATTTAAAGCCAAAAGGAAGCTAAGTAGAGGGAGGGAAACTAGAACAGTAAAGAAAGACAGGCATTGGAAGGATGGCAAGCAGAAGGACCTAGAGGTCAGGGTAAGATGATTAGAGGGTTAACAGGGCGATTGGAGCCAAGGATCCAGGGAGAAGAAGAATAAGCATGAGGGCATGGGACAAGAAGGAGAGCAATAAAAGGGAGCCAGGAATCAGGAGGATGGCAGAAAGAAGAAGACACCAATTTAGATATAATGATGATGGCATGGTGACTAAATGGTTAGCAGGCAGAAGGAGCCAGAGACCTGGGATAACAAGGAGAGGATGTATTAGAAGGATAACAACAAGTGTAAGTCAGGTAGCTGGGTAGAGAAGGAAAAATCAGGAGAAGATATGACCAGAGAGATAGCAGGGGGAGGAAGACAGAAATCAGAGTATAAGATGGAAATACCAGGAGAGGATATGATTAGAAAGGCAAGGAATCTAGAGAAGGTAGAGGCCAGAGTAGATGAAGGAAAACCAGAGCAGGATTTGACTAGAAGAACAACAAGGAGAGGAAAGCCAAGACCATAAAAGAAGAACCAGGACAGTATATGATTAGAAGGATAGCAAGGAGAAGAAGACAGAGAATGGGGAAGAAGACAGAGAACCAGGAAAGGATATGACAAGGAGGATAGCAAGGAGAGAAAAATGAAGGCAAGGGTAGAAGAAAAAAAACAAGGAGAAGATACAGTATGATTAGAAACATAGCATGGAGAAGAAAACCTAGGTAGAGGGAGGATTTCACAGAAGGAGAAGGAATCTCTTTCTAGGAAGGGTAAACAGATCACTATGATATTGGGAATAACAATTAGGGATGATCAGATTGAGTTTGGCTAGATTGATTTTGCCATGAAACGTCTAGGAAATCGAAACGCTTGTATTTAGGATGTATGTATATATACAAATTCAGTCATATCCGACTCTTAGCTAGATCTGTGGGCACCGAATGTCTAGTTTATTTAAATTAGTGTTTTTTGTATTTCTTTTTTTTTCCTCCCTTTAGGGGCATTTGGTCATTATTTGTGTTCTGTCACTTTAAAAAAAAAAAAAAATACAAAATAATTTAATAATTTTAATTAGTTTAAAAATACAGCATGCTGCCACTACAGTTAATCAGAATTATCTTTATAGGGATAATAGTAAAGCCGAAAGCGGAGGAAAGAGAAGTATCAGGGAACAGGTCTAACTGACAGATGCTTCAAATTTTCCAATTTCTCAAATGGTTTCCGAGAAAGCCGCTGGATACGGTTGTTGTTCAGCAACCTGCAATAAGCACAAAAAAAAGAAATAATGCAAAGTAATGACAGCACAGGCCAGTACTAATATTCTCAGCCTGAATACAATGCACATGTAATTTATTAAACAATACAAAAATACCTTGCAGGAAGCAGGGGCTAGGGACTAGGAGCATGGGCGTAGCATCAGGGGTCGCAATGGTGACCCCACCCATGCTCAGGGGGGCCCGTGCGTCTTCCCCGTCACTTAGGTTTCCATCGACTCAGCAGGAGTCCCCAACCACCGGCAAGCGTGCCAGACATCCACAAAGCCGGCCAGAGGTGTGGCTGGCTACACAGGAGTGTCCCACCACCTGCCTCCATTCCCACCCTCCTCCCTTAGTAAGCAGTATTGAGTATGGTTGGATCTAGGGGGTGGTGCACCTCTCCCCCTCACATGGATGCTGGGCACGGGTCAGTAAAAGTTCCTCACCCATCCTCAGACTGCACTTAGTCTCACACAACACATGCAGCAGGGCTACTCCTACCCACACAGCTGAGATTCTTGTACAGACATTCTGCAGAGTGTGTAGCTGGCTGTTTGCAGTTCTGACCTATGAAATCATCAGATCAGAAAGGCAGCAGAGCTGCAATAGCCAGCTACACACTATGCAGATTGAGGCTGTGTCTGTAAAAGAATCCACCCTTGGCTGTGTGCAGTTGGGGAGGAGCAGCGCTGCTGAGAGCCCTGCCAGCAATGACCTCATCCTCTGCCCTACTGACCCCTATTCCATGCTCTGCTACCCCCACACTCTGCCCTGCTGAACCCCATCCTCTGCCCAGCTGACCCTGTCCTCAGCCCCGCTGCCCAGCTGACCCTGTCCTCAGCCCCGCTGACCCCTGTCCTCAGCCCTGCATAGCCACCAGAGACCCCACATAGCCACCAGAGACCCCGCTTAGCCACCAGAGACCCTGCTTAGCCACCAGAGACCTCGCATGGCCACCTCAGACCCCACATAGCCACCAGAGACCCTGCATAGCCACCAAGGACCCCACGTGGCTATGCAGAGACACCAGAGTCCCCACATAGCCACCAGAGACCCTGCATAGCCACCAGAGACCCTGCATAGCCACCAGAGACCCTGCATAGCCACCAGAGACCCCACATAACCACCAGAGACCCTGCATAGCCACCAGAGACCCTGCATAGCCACCAGAGACCCTGCAGAGCCACCAGAGACCCCACATGACTATGCAGAGACCCTGCATAGATACCAGAGACCCTGCATAGCCACCAGAGACCCTGCATAGCCACCAGAGACCCCACATAGTCACCAGAGACCCCACATATAACCAAAATACACCACTTGATTGGAGCGGTGTTCAGGGGGAGTGTCAGACTGCTGGAGAGCCGAGCCCATGCTTTGTGTGAGAGGACCACGGTCTGACTCTCCTATGTGCTGCCAGGACAGGGCGCATTGCAGTACTACGGTAAGTAGCAAGGGTTCAATTGGCTTCAAAATTAAGACAGAATATGGATATTCAGGCATTAGATTGTAATCTCTAATAAGCAGGGCCCTCTGACTCCTCTGGTATTGAATTGTATTGTAACTGTACTGTTTGCCCTCATGTTGTAAAGTGCTGCGCAAACTGTTAGCGTTATATAAATCCTGTATAATAATAATAATAGAACCACACTTGTTTTAATCTGATCTTTCAGGAATCTGCTTTTGTATTCCAATCGCATTCTAGAAAAAAAATGTACTGTACTGGGCTGTAACCCGTGCAAGGACTTGGTAGAAGCACTATTGAATAAATCCCCTGAAGGCGTTTCATGCTGCACAGCGAAATTAATCACTTTCATTTTTTTACTGCTACTCAGCAGACAATTGCTTATTCCTCGACAACCCCTAAACTAAATTTCCAAGAAATTCACTTCTAAATGGAACCATGACAAATGAGAAACTATCAGCTATCACCATAGATACCCAGGCCAAGTTCTTGAAAATCTGGTCCCCATGGATTTCATATTCCCAACCAAACCAAAGAGCTTTGAGTCTTTAACTTGACAATTCGGCTCAATGCATACTGAGCTTAAAAATATATCTGTTCTCTTGGGAGTAAAAAACGCTCATATAGAGCACTTTTTCTACAAAGTTTAGACGAGTTTAGTAGAGTTTTAATTTTTTTCTGCCAGTAAGATCCAATCAAAAACGCGAACCAGAAAGTTTTTTCTTTCCTGCCTCTAAACGTTGAGCTCAAAATATGCCTCTAAACGTCCTAATGTGCATTGACACATAGAATAACATTGAGCTGCTTCTACAGGCAGAACACAAAACTCCTGTAGAAGCAACGTTTTTTAAGTCAGTGTGCATGGAGCCTTCACCAACGAGGCTTGTACAGCAGGGGGAACTACCCCTCGTCACCCCCACTCCCCCCGCCCATCTCCTTTCTGATACTATACCCCCCCCCCTTTCTGTAAGTTCGTCTTCTAACTAGCTCTCCTTCCTTCTTTCCTTTCTTTCCTAATTTCTTCCTTTTCTTACTCATACTTTCCTATCTGATTCAGAACTAGAAGTGCCAAACTTATAACATTACGTGTCCTGTTAATTGTTGTTGAGGACTATCACGTACCTGTATTTACAGTGCCTTGGAAAAGTATTCACACCCCTTGAAATTTTCCACATTTTGTCATGTTACAACCAAAAACGTAAATGGATTTTATTGGGATTTTATGTGATAGATCAACACAAAGTGGTACAAGATTGTGAAGTGGAAGGAAAATGATAAATGGGTTTCAAAATGTTTTACAAATAAATATGTGAAAAGTGTGGGGGGTACATTTGTATTCAGCCCCTCTGAGCCAATACTTTGTAGAACCTCCTTTCCCTGCAATTACAGCTGCAAGTCATTTTGGGGATGTCTCTACCAGCTTTGCACATCTAGAGAGGGACATTTTTGCCCATTCTTTGCAAATTTGGATGCAGAGCGTCTGTGAACAGCAATTTTCAAGTCTTGCCACAGATTCTCAATTGGATTTAGGTCTAAACTTTGACTGGGTCATTCTAACACATGAATATGCTTTGATCTAAACCATTCCATTGTAGCTCTGGCTGTATGTTTAGGGTTGTTGTCCTGCTGGAAGGTGAACCTCCGCCCCAGTCTCAAGTCTTTTGCAGACTCTAATGCCGCGTACACACGGTCGGACTTTCTGGCATACTTGGTCCGGCACACTTTCTGACGGACTTTGTCCGCCAGGTGCGCCGGACTTTAAAACGGACGGACTTGCCCACACATGACCGGACTTTCCGGCGGGCTAAGTCCGCCCGTCTTTCCGACGGACTTTCGCCAGAGTTACGGCGAACTTTCAGAATGAACGGACTTGCCCACACACGGACAAGTCCGTTCATTTTGAACGTGACTCAAGTACGACGGGACTAGAAAAGAAAGTCAATCTTGCCGCTTTTATCGGCGAGATTGACACCTTGCGAGCCCCGTCGCGCGAAAAAACGGCGTGGGGCCCCCCCCTAGAATCCATACCAGACCCCGATCCGAGCACGCAGCCCGGCCGGTCAGGAAAGGGGGTGGGGACGAGCGAGCACCCCCCCCCTGAACCGTACCAGGCCGCATGCCCTCAACATGGGGGGTGGGTGCTTTTGGGGAGGGGGGCTCGCTCGTCCCCACCCCCTTTCCTGAACGGCCGGGCTGCGTGCTTGGATCGGGGTCTGGTATGGATTCTAGGGGGGGACCCCATGCCGTTTTTTCGGCGTAGGGGTTTCCCTTTATAATCCATACCAGACCTAAGGGCCTGGTATGCCCCGCGCTCGCCGCAATAGGAAAATTTGTTTTTCCTATTGCAGCGAGCGCGAAATGCAATACCCTGCCCTCGCGTCGTATCTGGTCCATTGGACCAGCATACACACGAGAGGGCTTTCCGTCGGACCAGCACACAGATGAGCGGACTTTCCGCCAGAAGCTGAGTCCAACGGAAAGGTTTAAAACATGTTTCAAATCTAGGTCCGGCGGGCTTTTGGGAAAAAGTCCGCCGAAAAAGTCCGCCGGAGACTACACACGGGTGGATTGTCCGGCAGACTATGGTCCGCCGGACCAAGTATGCCGGAAAGTCCGACCATGTGTACGCGGCATAACAGGTTTTCTTCTAAGATTGCCCTGTATTTGGCTACATCCATCTTCCCATCAACTCTGACCAGCTTCCCTGTTCCTGCTTAAGAAAAGCATCCCCACAACATGATGCTGCCACCACCATGTTTCACAGTGGGGATGGTGTGTTCAGGGTGATTTGTGGTGTTAGTTTTCCGCCACACATAGCGTTTTGTTTTTAGACCAAAAAGTTCAATTTGGTTCTCGTCTAACCAGAGCACCTTCTTCCACATGTTTGCTGTGTCCCCCACATGGCTTCTCGCAAACTGCAAACGTGACTTCTTATGGCTTTTTTTCAACAATGACTTTCTTCTTACCACTCTTCCATAAAAGTCAGATTTGTGGAGTGCACGACTAATAGTTGTCCTGTGGACAGATTCTCTTACCTGAGCTGTGGATCTCTGCAGCTCCTCCAGAGTTACCATGAGCTTCATGGCTGCTTCTCTGATGAATGCTCTCCTTACCCGGCCTGTCAGTTTAGGTGGACGGCCATGTCTTGGTAGGTTTGCAGTTGTTCCATACTCTTTCCATTTTTGGATGATGGATTGAACAGAGCTCCGTGAGATGTTCAAAGCTTGGGATATTTTTTTTATACCTAACCCTGCTTTAAACTTCTCCACAACTTTATCCATGATGATGCTGTTTGTTCACTAAGATTCTCTAACAAACCTGTGAGGGCTTCACAAAACAGATGTATTTATACTGAGATTAAATTACACACAGGTGGACTATTTACTAATTAGGGGACTTTTAAAGGCAATTGGTTGCACTAGTTTTTAGTTAGGGGTATCAGTGTATAGGGGGCTGAATACAAATGCACGCCACACTTTTCACATATTTATTTGTAAAAAATGTTGAAAACCATTTATCATTTTCATTCTACTTCACAATTATGTGCCACTTTGTGTTGGTCTATCACATAAAATCCCAATAAAATACATTTACGTTTTTGGTTGTAACATGACAAAATGTGGAAAATTTCAAGGGGTATAAATACTTTTTCAAGGCACTGTACCTACGAGGCGTGTCTAAAAAGTTTGGCGAATGGTCCGATATCTCAACAACAGAGGCACATCGAGAAGCGCCACCTAGTGTGGAGTACACGTAACTGTCAGCGTAAACCCGCTGCGGGCAGTGGAACGTAGGTCAGTGTGAGAGGTAGGGTCACAGTGCAATGGAGCAACGAGTGAACATCAAGTTCTTCTACAAATTGGGGAAAACGGCGGCGGAGACGCATGAAATGTCGTTGCAAGCGTATGGGATGGAAGGAAGCCGTGAGCAGAAAACGTGTTTATGACTGGTTCAAACGCTTTCATGATGGGATGTAAACGACTGAGGATGAACCACATTCGGGTCAGCCGTCAACAAGCTGAACCCCTGACATGATTGAGCGAGTGCAACAAATACTGGCTTGATATCGGCGACTGACTACGATTGATGGTGGAGGAATTGGGCATTAGAAAGGACATCTGCGAAGATTTGGGTAAGCGGAAGATCTGTTCCTGGTTTTTGCCACACAAGCTGACAGACGAACAGAAAGCAAAATGGATGGAAACTTCTGGAGATTTCATTACTAGGTGTGACCAGGATCTATCCTTTCTGCCAACCCTCGTCACAGGGGATGAGACCTGGTGGTACCAGTTCTACCTGAAATCCAAGCGGCAATCGATGGAATGGCAGTCACTGTCTTACGGACTTTTCTGTTTCCCTACCTGAAGAGCATCATGAAAGGCGCATGTTTTGCGGATGTGGCCGCAATCCTAGAATGTGTGACAGCGGTTCTGCGATTGATTCCCTAAGAGGCCTTTGCTAAGTTTCCAAAAGCTTTATGAACGTTGCCAGAAGTGTGTTGTGAAGGATGGCGATTATTTTGAAGGCCAATAACGGTAATTTGTTTGTATCTTTTGTTTTGTTTGTTTTCTGATACCATTTATGATGTTGTATGTTATCAAGTGTTTGACAAAGTCCTTTCTGGCATGTTGTATTCAAAACTTATTGTACACCTTGTAATGTGGAAAACCATTTCACAGAAATGCCCCTACTGCTTGGTTGCATTGAAAAACGTCAATAAATATTAATGAACAAAAGAAAAAAAAAAAAAACCTGATGCATTGGCAGACACTACCACCATCCCTTTTCATCGAATGTATCTGGACCAAGAGGAAGCAATGGTTTCCTAGGAGCTCCTAGAACAGAAGCCTACCATTCTTTACATAAGTTTGATTACCATTACTAGAATTTCCATTATTACAGGCCCAGTTGGTAATACCCTGAACCCTGCCCAACGCTCATCTCCACGTGAGCTCACACAATCCTACCTTCTGTCCATTAAATAAAGAGAAAGAACATCAGCATTGCCTTACAGAGTGTGAAGGTCGGGCAGCTTCTGGAGGGCTTCAGAATTGACCTCTCGGATACGGTTAAATCTCAGGTCCCTGGGAAGACAAAAATCAGAATGGATTATACAGTATGTTGCTGCCCTGTATGATATAAGCTTTCTCAGCACAGGTTTGGGGCATACCACCTTTGTGACCATGGAAGCACTGAAATACCATGCATACCCTCTGCTTCAGCACGCTGTATAAAGTAGGGGTATCTACCGATCTGTGCACCAAACTTATCTCCAATATCTGCTCTGTAGTCAAGCCATTGGCATGAAAAAATTCCGGATATGACACAATACAAAGCAACAGTATTAAAAAAAAGCAATCCGTGAGCTTTATTCAGTGACATTGCCTAGGCTGAGATGATGTCACAAATCTGATAAAGGCAGTAGGGACATTCCCTCCGTCTTCTGTCCTCTAGTACTGAGACTGCAGCATTGTGGTCGATGTGAGAGGTAGTGTTACACTTACACAATACTTACCCTATGCACTTAACATGAAAACATTTTTTTCTTTTCTTGGCTTTTCCTGTATTGGCTATGCACTCCAACAGATAGCCACTATACCAACTGTTATAAACACTTAGAAGGGGGAGAAAATAGGATACAAATGTGGAAGTGATACCCATAATGGGCAATCAGGTTTCACAATCTGTTCTGTGGGAACATTAAGCAAGGAATCTGTTTGGTACATTAGAGCAAATGCTCCACTTGGGTTCCTGTTTTTACTCATCAACTCCCATATGACGGGTTCTCTTTAAGGAAAACCTCTGCGAAGCAATACTCGGGTCTAAAATGCACGTGACCCAAGTCCAGTCCAATCAGGACTCTGCATTCTTCAAGATGGTCTACAGTAGCAAACACTGGACATTGGTGCCCAAGCCCTTTTACCATAGCCAACGTACATTCTAGAGGTGGTCACCAGTGCCTGGACAGCAATGCCAATTTAACTCACAGGCTAGACTTGCATGAAGGAGACAAACGGAACTTAGAGGAATTTTTTTCTTAAATATACTCAAGCCAAAAAATTTTTTAGTTTTGGATAGAGTTTGGATCGGTTAGACCCCTGTCAGGTCTTCTGGCGACACAATCCTCTCTTAGACAGCTGTCACCATTTCAGATGCCTCCATTGAAAGGTTCTCCTCTATTCCTGTTCCAGTGACAATTGTAAAATGACTCTATCCAAAATGAAAAAGAAAGTTTTGGGTTTGGATATATTTTAACTATATTGTGCCAAAGTACTTGGTGGCTGTGCTGACTATAAGAGAACGTTCAGGATGCATTGCATGGAACATTGGTGTCCAGTTAGGTTTCACCTCCATCCACACGGAATAAACTGTTCCTGGAATACTGCCATACTGGACACGGCTACACCGCCGAGCACACACTGCATCCCTCAGTGTGCATAATAAGGATGCGTGCGAACATGAAAACATTCGGTGACATCACCGATAAAGAACTCCATTAATTTCTTCCTAGCAGCACAAAACACTGGCAGCAAAAGCCATACTGAAGGTCAGAGAAAAGAGCAACGGTTCCAAGCTGCTTTATGTAAAGGAGAAAATATATTTTGGAAAAAATATATGTAGGTTTTGTGACAGATTGCCTTCTGCCATACTCTGTTCACTCCTCTCTTTACATACTGCCCCTGTTCTACCCACTGTACTCCGCTCCTATACATATTGCCCCCTTCCTGCCCTCTGTACTCCTCTCCTGTACATACTGCCCTCGTCCTACCCTCTGTACTCCTCTCCTGTACAAATTGCCCTCATCAAACCCTCTGTACTCCTCCCCTGTACATATTGCCCCCCGTCCTATCCTCTGTACTCCACTCCTATACATACTGCCCCTGTCCTACCCTCTGCACTCCTCTCCTGTACAAACTGCCCCTATTCTACCCTCTGTACTCCTCCCCTGTACATACTGTCCCAGTTCTACTCTCTCTACTGCTCTCCTGTACATACTGCCCCAGTTCTACCCTCTGTACTCCTCTCCTGTACATACTACCCCGTCCTACCCTCTGTACTCCTCTCCTGTACATACTGCCCCTGTTCTACCCTCTGTACTCCTCTCCTGTACATACTGCCCCTGTTCTACCCTCTGTACTCCTCTCCTATACATACTGCCCCCGTCTTACCCTCCACACTCCTCTCATATACATACTGCCCCCGTCCTATCCTCTGTACTCCTCTACTGTACATACTGCCCCGTCCTACCCTCTGTACTCCCCTCCAGTGCATACTGCCCACAGTCATACCCCCCACACTCCTCTCCTGTACATACTGCCCGCTGTTATACCCCCACACTCCTCTCCTGCACATATTACACCCATGATACTTTCCACATTGCCCACAGTCATACCCTCTGCACTCCTCCCCTGTACACACAAATCATACTTTGGCCATGATAAAATAATTGAATATATATGACTCAGTCTGTCAGTAACAATAACACAGCAGTTTTCATTTTTCTGAGTCCCCCCTGTAACATAGTTCTATTTTTCAGTTGATCCAGCCAGCAGATCCATGACCTTTCTATTTCCTTCAACATGGTGACAACACTGTTATGCAGTGAGATCAGACAGCAGCGTTGTCACAAAGTGGACAGGTAAATCCCAACCGACAGTAGGTAAAAAAATACACCATATGGATAATAAATACTTACCCATCGCATATAAGCACCCCTAGCAGAGTTATATGGTGACTCCAGTAAATAACGTTTTTTTCTGGACAGTTTAGCCTGTTACAGGAAAAAGAATGTAATACATATGCTAAAGAGGGGACCCCGAAAAACAAAACCTGCTGTGTTGATGCTACTGACAGCCTGCATCATATATGTTATTTTTTATTTTTTACCCAGACATCCTTCTTTTGTAAAAGTAACCTTTACTGTAGGCAATTAGAAATTGGCTGATCAGAGAGTTCGGTTTTAGGATGAGAGATGTTCTCTAAGATAAAATAATTCCCAAGAGATGAACCAGAAACCTTCAGTTACAGAGCATACAGTAAACAGGAACATTGAGCAGAGCGCCTTCAGATTGAGGGAAGACAGGCCAACATAAACCCCCGAGGACCTGACGGGTCTGGCCTGCAATCCCAATGGAACACAGACCTGGAAGGTTAACACTAGAGGAACACTGATCTGGGAGATTAACACTAGAGGAACATGGACCTGGAAGGTTAACACTCGAGAAACACAGACCTGGTAGATTAACGCTAGAGGAACACGGACCTGGAAGGTTAACACTAGGAGGAACACGGACCTGGAAGGTTAACACTTGAGAAACACAGACCTGGTAGATTACCACTAAAGGAACACAGACCTGGAAGGATAACACTAGAGGAACACAGACCTGGAAGGTTAACACTAGAGGAAAACAGACCTGGAAGGTTAATACTAGAGGAACACAGACCTGGAAGGTTAACACTAGAGGAAAACAGACCTGGAAGGTTAACACTAGAGGAACACAGACCTGGAAGGTTAACACTAGAGGAAAACAGACCTGGAAGGTTAACACTAGAGGAACACAGACCTGGAAGGGGAATACTCAAGGAACACAGACCTGGAAGGTTAACACTCAAGGAACACAGACCTGGAAGGTGAAGGCTTTGTTTACGTGAGATGTATTAATGTGTGCCCCCTGCAAAGGCCTGTTTATCCACATGGGGGTGCAGAGGTCAGAGGTGTAATTAGAACTTTCAGGGCCCCGGTGCAAGAAACCATGAGAGGCTCCCCTGACCCCCGGCCGGGCCCTTTTCTCCGAGCCCGGTGGTGGAACTCCAGGGCCCAGTCACAAGTACGACCTTTCTCATCCCTGTAGTCTCTGCCACTGGTATCAGTGTTTATTTTGTTTTTTTTTACAATTTTGTAAAAATATTTTTTACAGTTTTTTAGGAGCACTGTTGAGGGGTGTTGGGCTTTGGTGAGATATCAGGGGTCTAAACAGACCTCTGATGTTGCACCTTTGAGACAGAGAAGGAGACTGAGGAACACAGCCCTCAATCTGCACAGAATGAATGAACAGGAATAGCTCTGCACAGAGCTTCTTGCCCAATAATAAACTGAAGCATAGTAAACACAGTTACGAATGGATAAAGTCAGTGACAGATCACTGCCTCTCCATTCAGAAAAAGAAGGGGCCCATTCCCCACTCTCCCTCCTGACAGTTGCCCCGGCTGGAGAGGGGAGGGGGTAACCTGGCAGAGCTGCGGGGGGTGGTGGTCTGAACAGAGCACACAGGGGCTGGAGAGCACATGGGGGACAGTGGAAGAAAGCTGGATAGGAGAAGCAGTGGGGGGCAGCTGCATATAAAGGAATTGATCTCTACATTTTCTTCCTGCAGCCACTGAATCAGCCCACTCCTCCTCCTCTCCCTTCTGCAGGCAAAGGTATGCAGGAGGAAAGATCGATTGCCCCCGTCGATCCTCCTATCAAGGCGTACAGGCAGTGCTAATGCAAAGATTTTTCCCTACACAGGTGAAAGTGCATTTTGCCGTGCCCCCCCCCATCTTTCAGCCACTCAGTGCTGGTACTGCTGCCCAACCACCCTCCGTCCACCCTGCACTGATACTACTGTACTTCCCCATCCTTCAGCCACCCTGCACTGATACTACTGTACTCCCCCATCCTTCAGCCACCCTGCACTGATACTAATGTACTCCCCCATCCTTCAGCCACCCTGCACTGATACTACTGTACTCCCCCATCCTTCAGCCACCCTGCACTGATACTAATGTACTCCCCCATCCTTCAGCCACCCTGCACCGATACTACTGTACTCCCCCATCCTTCAGCCACCCTGCACTGATACTAATGTACTCCCCCATCCTTCAGCCACCCTGCACTGATACTACTGTACTCCCCCATCCTTCAGCCACCCTGCACTGATACTAATGTACTCCCCCATCCTTCAGCCACCCTGCACTGATACTACTGTACTCCCCCATCCTTCAGCCACCCTGCACTGATACTACTGTACTCCCCCATCCTTCAGCCACCCCGCACTGTTACTGCTAGTACAGAATTGTGCAAAATTATATATTCCCCCTTACACTGGTGATTGGTGTAAATGCTCATATTACATTGGTGTCAGTGTAGAAATCCTTCTTTATATTGGTGGGTGATGTAAAATCCCCCGTTACATGGTAGTCAGTGCAAATTCCCCCCCTCACATTGGTGGTCATTGTAGAATCCCCCACTTTGTACTTGCCAAAGATTTCCAGATTTGCTCTACATTATGTTAGAATTTGCCACAGTGTACTGCCTCCTAACTAATCCCATCCCCCCCCCACCACTGCCACTGATCCCATAAACACCCCAGCATTGCCACTGATCACACCCCCCCCCCTCCCCCAGCATTGCCACTGATCCCAGGAGTCCTAGGATCTCTAGGAGTTTTCTGTCTATCAATGGGTCCCCTCAACCCCCCCCCAGGCCATGGTGTGCAGGCAGCGAGGAGATAATGTGCAATAAACTTTGACAATCAATCAGTGAGCAGTAATGATGTGCACTAACCAATTATTGAACGGTAAGGATATGTAGTAACCTCTAATAACCAGTTAGTGAGTGGTAAGGATGTCCAGTAACCTCTAGCAACCAGTTAGTGAGTGGTAAGGATGTCCAGTAACCTCTAGCAACCAATCAGTGAACAGTGTTGATGTACAGTAATCTCTAGGAACCAATCAACAAGCAGAAGTCATGTGCTGTAACCTCTAGTGAGCTGTAATGTGTGCTGCTACTTCTAGCAGCCAGTCAGTGAGCAGTAATAATACACTGCAACCTCTGGCAACCAATCACAATCGCTGCCTGATCTGATTCAGTAAACTGATTTTGAGTGTAGCTGCTATTTATTGTATGTCTCAGAGCGGGTGGAGAGCGAAATTGCATGGAGGGGGGGTGATCCAAGAAAATGTTTGCCCAGGGTCCAATCAATATTAAAGACGGCCTTGGCACTGCTATGTAACAATGACATTGTTACGATCACTCAGGAGCTGGGATACATACCAGATGTGATCAGCACTGACCATATAAGAACAATGACGTTGTTATGATCACATAGGAGTTGGGACATGTGTGGTCAGCTAGTTGAAGGGGCAGTAACTGCCCGATCTCAATGGGTCACCCAGTGCCAACTCCCAGCTCCAGAGTCTTCTCCACACACAGTAGACACCAACTGTCAACTTTCATAAATGATAATAATGGAAAGTAGAAGATTCTATTATATCCATTAACACAGCAGTGACCGGTCCTCTTTACAGCATCTCCAGCCAGCTCGAAGTGATTACACATGTCACTTTGTCAGCGGCGTTTACGCAAATCGCAGTGGCTCCATCCCAGGAAGGCATTCAGATGACGACAGGCGAACTTGTCGCTGCCTTACATCATGCATTCCTGAACATGTCTGGCCCGCGGACAAAAAGCGCTGCGCTCCAGTCTCCAGTCCGTCTGCTTGTAATCATCGTACAGAGCGCGGAACCCGCCGGGAATTCTCAGAGAGACTCTCATGTTTATGGAGCTGGAGAGCTGAGACGCTACGCAGGTGCTGAACTTATGAATGCCGCGGTCTTGCTGTGTACACCATTACTCCACATTACAACTCCAACTAGATCAAACATAATGTTTGTAGAGGGAACTCCCACCATGTTCAACATTAACCTCTGGGGGCAATGAAAGGGTATAATATATATATATATATATATATATATATATATATATATATATATATATATATAAAACTTTTTTTTTTTAAATGTTGGATGGAGTAGGGAGGGATTGGAACCCCCTGCTGTGTCCCCGCTGGAGATTTATAACTTTATATGTCAGTGCCCAAGGCTGATCATTCGCAGGTAATCGCTCAATGAGTGATTACATGCGAGTGGCCATAATTAGCTGTGGGGGGCTGTCAGCCTCCCATTGCTGCAGCTAATCACCGGGGGGAACCCCTGCTGGGTCTCCCGCATGTAATCACTAACGGTCTCATTCGCAACTGTGAATGGGGCCCTAAAGCCCCTTTCACACGGGCTTTCAGATCAGGTCGGCCTGTTCGTTTTTCAGGTGGACCTGATTGCACATTCCATTCACTCCTATGGAGCGGTGACTTCCTCTGCTATCCGATCCGTGAAATCCAGACGGATGGTGACCCTATTTTACATCCGTCTGGAGGATCGGATCGGAATGAAAAAGGACAGGCGGTCCATTTTAATCCGATCTCCTCATAGAGGAGAGCAGGACTCCGACAGGTCTCAGCACAGGGGGCGGAAGACGGACCTGTCATATGCCTGCTCAGCGGTCATCAACGGACCGATTCCCCCGCTGAGCAAAGCGGAGTCCGTACACGGACAGGCCCGCGTGAAAAGGGCCTAAAGCAGTAAAGTATGTTCACTTTCAAAGTAAAATTTTCACATTATTTACAGTCATTTCCTTAAAGTGTTTGTAAACCCTTTTTGTTGACTTTTACCTATAGGTAAGCCTAGAATAAAGCTTACTGATAGGTAGTGGAAATATCTCCTAAACGTGCGCCGATGATGTAATTGGCACATGTGATGTGAAGAAACGGACCTCCGTGCCATTTCTTCCCCCAGCGTGTGCCGTGACTGATGGCTCCCGCGTGCATGGCCAGTCACAGAGCCAGGGTCCGTGGCCCTGGAAGGAAGAGAGGCAAAGATGGACGCAGCCTGCACAGGAGACAGCGCGGGCTTCGTTTGCAGGTAAGTGTCGTAAGTGCGAGGCATACTAGCCCATTATGCTTTTCATTTGCAGGCCTTGCGGGGAGCAAAAGAGGAATTAAAACCCATCAGGGGTTTACTTCCTCTTTAAGCCCTGGTTCACACCAATGCGGCTTTGAAATTGCACTACTTCAGCGTGATCTTAAAGCCACAGATCAGTTGCAATTTGCACCTCTGATTTCATTGCGGCTGAGTTCATGGAACAGGAGTCTACGCAAGTCGCAGCGAAGTTCCTAAAAAGTAGTGCAGGAACGTTTTTCAAAGTTTGCTGCAACGTAAGTTGCAACGATTTGAACGGTTCCATTGCGGGAAATGGTGGGAACAAAAGCTAAGGACTGATTCACACCTATGCAGGCTGCAGTTTGCATATTACAGGTGCATTTTGAGTTCTTCAATACACGTTTTTGATCCATTGAAGTCTATGGAACCAAAAACCAGAAAAAAGTCCCTGGCCCTTTCCGTAAGATGCACAGATGTGAACATGACCCCATAGGAAACCATGTTAAATGGACTGTAGTGCGTTTCTGCAAAACTGAAAACGCACTAAAAAAAATGCATAGGTGTGACCCAGGTCTAAATGAGGAAATAAAAAAGGTTACAATTTTGCAAAGAATACCCAATTACATAACAAGGAAAATAAAAACAGGATTTTTGCTTGCACACAAATTATGCCGCGTACACACGATCGGAAATTCCATCAGAAAAATCTTGGATGGTTTTTCCGACGTAATTCCGCTCAAGCTTGCCTTGCATACACACGGTCACACAAAAGTTCTGTTAACTTTCGACCGTCAAGAACGCGGTGACGTACAACACTACGACGTGCCGAGAAAATGAAGTTCAATGCTTCCGAGCATGCGTCAAATTGTTTCCGAGCATGCGTGATATTTTTGCACGTCCGAATTTCATACAGACGATTGCATTTTCGGATAGGAACTTTTTCTGACCGAAAAATAGAGAACCTGCTCTCAATCTTTTGCTGGCTGGAATTCCGCCAGATGGAGCATACACACGGTTGCATTTTCCGACCAAAAGCTCTCATCGGAGTTTTGCTGGCGGCATTTCCGATCGTGTGTACGGGGCATTGGGTGATTGAAGCCAGCACAGCATCACCTCATTCACTAAGCTAGGGGAATTTTGCTCATTGCAAAGTCCATTTATACCCAGGTTATTAAGTCCTGATTCACACCTATGGAATTTTAAGTGCTTTTTTGCAGATTTGCACTACAGAGTTCAATGGACTGTAGTGCAAATCTGCAAAAAGCACTATAATTGCCCTGGTGTAAACCAGGCCTAAAACAACGCGGAGGTGCGCTGGTGTCAATCATCCAATCATGTGCAAGTAATTTCTTTTTTTTCAGTTATTATTTATTTTTTTGTTTATTTTTAACATCTAAATGAATGTATGACTGTCATGTTGATCCCCTCGCTTGCACCCAGTGATGAGGAACCCCCTGCACTGCATCCTGTTCTGGGTCATTGGTTCAGAAAGCACTGAATCCATGGGGTCACATGTGGAAGAATTTAACAAATTACGGGCCTGTGTAGCCACACCTCCCCCCCCCCCCCCCCCCCCCCACCAAAACACAAAAAAACAATAAAATAAATAGCATGGAACAAAAACTGATAGAATTGTAGCTTACAGGTCCTTCGATGTGGTGGCTGCATTTGTTTTCTTCACACTTTTTGCCCCCCCTTTGTTTTGACTGGGAGATCCTGCCTTCAACACATTTCCTGTCCTAGGGTGACAACTGTACTAGGCAGCGCTGTCACCAGTGGCGGCCCGTCCATACGCCGCCCCCCCATCCATGTGTCCGGCCCCTAAGCTACATACAAGGCACCAGACGCATGGATTTCAATGGGGGTTTCTTTTTTTTTTTTTTTTTTTCCGAAAGCACATGATTAGAGCCGGAGGATCTAATAGGCTTCAAAAAGGGTGGGCACTGCACCCTGAGCCCACCCAATTGTGTGACAATTGTGGAGCAGAATCAGGAAGACAATAGCGAATATTCGCTATTGTCTTCCTGATTCTGCTCCCGGCCAATCAGGAAGCTGAGATCCGATTGTCCGAGAAGAGAAGCGACCGATCGCCAAGGAGGAAGCCGCCGCCGGAGGAGAGAGATCGTTGTTCCTGATCACTAACAGCTGAGCTCTCTCTCTTCCCCTGTCAGAACGGGGATCCGCTTTGTTTACTCAGGTAGATCCCCGTTCTGCCACTGTGAGGAGCGATTGCGGGTTGCCGGTGGACATCGCACCCACTGGGCACGTGCATTGGCTGCAGCGCCATGCCGCGCGCGCGCCACCTGTATCTATTACACGAAACAACATACAGGTACATCGTTTAGTGCAATAGAGCCACCCTGCCACAGTATATATGTGATGGGCGGTCTGTAAGTGGTTAACCACTTACAGACCGCCGCACGCCGATATACGTCCTAAGTTTGAAGAGGAATATCATTGTTATGGCAGCAGCTAGCTGCCATAACCTCAGTATCCTCCTCTTCAGCGGACGGTCCTCTTTCCGATAAAAGTGGTCTCTGCGGCAGTTTCACCACGAGATCACTCCCTCACGCTCCGGTACCCTCCGCCGCTTACCGAAGCCGTTGGCAGCAGCAGAGGAGATCGGATCTTCTCCCTTGCTGGGTATGGAGACAAGTGAGGGGAAGATGGTCCCCACCCGTCTCCATAACAATGCAGGGCGGAAGAGGCGTCAAAACGTCACTTCCGCCCACAGCTCTTAAAAAGGGCCATTTTTTTCTTTTGTATTTTTTTTAAATGACTTTTTTTTTTTTATTGCATTTTAGTGTAAATATGAGATCTGAGGTCTTTTTGACCCCCAAGATCTCATATTTAAGAGGTCCTGTCATGCTTTTTTTCTATTACAAGGGATGTTTACATTCCTTCTAATAGGAATAAAAGTGACACATTTTTTTTTTTAAAGAACAGTGTAAAAATAAAAAATAAAAGGTAAAATAAATAAGAAGAAATTTTCTTTTTTAAACGCGCCCCGTCCCGACGAGCTCGTGTGCAGAAGTGAACGCATACGTGAGTAGCGCTCGCATATGAAAACGGTGTTCAAACCCCACATGTGAGGTATCGCTGCGATCGGTAGAGCGAGAGCAATAATTCTAGACCTCCTCTGTAACTCAAAACATGCAACCTGTAGAATGTTTTAAACGTCGCCTATGGAGATTTTTAAGGGTAAAAGTTTGTCGCCATTCTACGAGCGGGCGCAATTTTGATGCGTGACATGTTGGGTATCAATTTACTCGGCGTAACATTATCTTTCACAATATAAAAAAAAAATTGGGCTAACTTTACTGCTGTCTTATTTTTTAATTCAAAAAGGTGTATTGTTTCAAAAAAAAAAGTGCGCTTGTAAGACCTCTGCGCAAATACTGTGTGACAGAAAGTATTGTAACGACTGCCATTTTATTCTCTAGGGTGTTAGAAAAAAAATGTATAATGTTTGGGGGTTCTAAGTAATTTTCTAGCAAAAAAGAAATGTTTTTAACTTTTAAAATCTCAAAAAGAGGCTCGGTGCTTAAGTGGTTAAAAAGTCGAATACAATAAATTTATATATAAATATATATATATAAAATTTTAAAAACTGTCCATCCAAGTGCATCCTGAATTATCGGTTTCGGTCTAGAATCTTCACCACTACTTTCCTGCAGCCACAGGTTGCAGGAAAGAAATTTGCGAGATCCCCCCCCCCCCCCCCCAAATCAACACAGTGTTGACAGAGGAATCCCCTCCATGGAGCTATTGTATCCTCCCAGAAGGGGGCGGGGAGAAGACAGTGAATATCACTAGTGGCTATAACAGCCTCTAGTGATAATCATATGTGAAATCTGACAGGCTGGTTGTACCCAAGTTGATCGATCAATCAACTTGGGTACATTCAGCCTGCCCATACATGGTTTGAATCTTGGCTGGTTCCTGCTGAACGGGCGAAGATTTGAACCGTGTATGGCCGGCCTAAGACAAGAAATGTGCTAGGACTACATAACACATCCCTCTCTTCTCCATAGCAGGAGGGAGTTGTGTTGTTGTCCACAGAGATAGCCGGGAATAATCCTAACTGATAAGACAGGAAATGATCAGATCACAGGTTTTCTGGCTGCACAGTTATTTTTTTGCAGGTATCAAACAGATAATAAAACACTTCCTATTGTATATTTAACAGAACAAAAAGGAGCAAATAAAAGAAGTTGATTGTTGCAGCTCTGAATTGTAGATATGTGCAATTCGTTTAGTTAAAGTGGGGTTCCACCCAAAAAACAAAAATACCTGGAAAAATTCTAAAAAAAACCCCAAAAAAACATTTGGATATTTTTTTTTTTTCACTTACCTCTAAATGCCTGTTGCTAGGTGGTCCCTCGTAGTCTGCCTGTTCCTTTGCCTGGGCTGGTGACATCACTTCCCCCCAGGCACAGGAAGGGCTCCGCTCTGCTCCCTCCCTCCTGTCAATCATCTGGGACCCAATACAGGTCCCAGGTGATTGAGCGGCCAATCACGGCGCGCGGCGCCGCTCGCGCATGCGCAGTGGGTGCCAGGCTGTGAAGCCACAGCCCAGCGCCCACAGTTGAAATGCCGGCGCCGACGAGCGGAGGGGGGGGGGGGAACGAGCGGGGCTTCGATCCCCCGCATCGCTGGACCCAGGGACAGGTAAGTGTCCAATTAAAAGTCAGCAGCTGCAGTATTTTAATTTTTTTTTTTTTTTTTGACGGCCACCCTGGGTGGAACTACTCTTTAAGAATTCGTTTAACGAATTTTGACAAATTGGTTAATTTCCGAAATTTAGAATTTTGGAAATTTCGGAATTTCGGAAAGTCATAAATTCAAAATTTCAGAAAATTCGAAATTTCAGAAATTCGGAGATTCGAAACTTCAGAAATTCTGAAATTTAAAAATTTGGAAATTCAAACTTGGGAAATTTGAAATTTTCGGAGATTGGAAAGTTAGAAATTTCAGAAATTCGAAATTTTAGAAATTCTGACATTTGAAAATTTGGAAATTCGGAATTCGAAAATTCAAACTTTGAATTCGAATTTTCGGATTCACGGATTTCCAAATTCCGAATTTTCAGAATTTTCAGAATTTCCAAAAAAAGCAAAGAAACGAACGAAATGAAAATGAACAAATTTTTTGTCAGTGCACAAGTCTACTGAATTGTAACAAATCAGCTTCTAACTTCAGCTTGTCCAATTAAGTTTTGACAATAAAACCTGGAAGCCGATTGGTTTCTTTGTAGAGCTGCACCAGATTTTGTAAATCTCCCTCAATGTATACCAGGGTGACAACACTGAGGATCATTCACTATACTGTATCTATAGAGGGCGCAGCATTATCAACCTAGGACAGGAAGTGTGCTAGGACTACAGAACACCTCCCTTTTAGCCATGACATGGGAGGAGTTCTGTAGTCCTAATACTGCTTGAGACAAGATTGCAAAGTGTTAAGAACAGCAATCAAGACTCTTCCCTAAATGTTCCATACATCAGTCAAGTTATCTTCAACACTGTATGTAGAGGTTATAATACATGTTTTTATCGATGTACTACTTGTAGATGTTCTTAAAGACATTGGCTTCTTTTATTCTCAATAAAAATCTTCATGGAAAAAAAACAAAAAACAAAAAAAGAACAGCAATGGATTTTTGGCAGGATCAATGGGTATTTTTTTTTTTTTTTTCACTTATCGAACAGATATAACAAAACATTTTCAACTGTATATTTAACAGACCTAAAAAACGCAAAATAAGAGAAGCACATTTTTTAGGTTTACCTACATTTTAAGAACAGAAAAAAACACTACTAATCTGACTGTTATTAAAAATCAGATATAACATATTTGGCAAAAACAAAAGAAAAATTATATATTTTTATTATATATTATATATACATGTTGCAGTTCTAATAACTGCAACATGTTAGTTTAACCGACAATTGTGCGGACGTGTGACCCCTGTACCCAAATAAAATTGACGTCCTTTTTTCCCCACAAATAGAGCTTTCTTTTGGTGGTATTTGATCACCTCTGCATTTTTTATTTTTTACGCTATAAACAAGAAAAGAGCAACAATTTTGAAAAAAAAATTATAAATTTTTTTTTTTACTTTTTTGCTATAATACATATCCAATACAAAAAATGTAAAAAAAACCTAATTTTTTTCATCAATTTAGGCCAATATGTATTCTTCTACATATTTTTGGTAAAAAAAAAATCCCAATAAGCGTATATTGATTGGTTTGCGCAAAAGTTATTGCGTTTAAAAAAATTGGGGAAAGATTTAGGAACTTTTTTTTATTGTTTTTACTAGTAATGGTGGAGATCATCGATTTTTAGCGGGATTTACATACACTTTAATAACAGAAAAAATCACTACTAATCTGACTGTTATTAAAAATCAGATATAACATTTTTGGCAAAAACAGAAGAAAAATTTATATATCTTTACTATATATTTAATATACATGTTGCAGTTCTAATAACTGCAATACGCCACTTTAACCAACAATTGCGCGGACGTGCGGCGCTGTAATAAAAATTGTGCGCCAACCGGATTGCACAGATCTGGTTTGGCGCTGGGTCGTTACACATGTTCTCGTAAAGTCGTACAATTATACAATAAATATGAGAGTGGGACTTACAGGATGCTGGTGTGGACGGGCACCTCCGGGATGGCGTCGAGCATCAGATGCATGCACCTGACGGTGGAGCGGAAGCACAGGCATCGGCTGGGGCAGGACAGGACCTGCTGGGGGGTGAGAAGAAGGAAGAGCAGGCAATAGAACGGCCAAGGCATGGTGACAAGTGTGTGCTGTGCAGCTCTGCCGAGCCAGACACCCTCCCCGACTCCCAGCCTGTGTAGGAGGGAGCTGCTGGACATGTGGTTCTCATTATTGTCACTCACACCCCTCTGCCGGGACGCAGCCTTCCTCCTAATGTGTCCCACCGAGCGCCTAATATCCTAATCTGCTCTTGGATGGGAGTCAAGTTTTTGATGAGAAAAGCCCCCCCCCCCACTACACAACTCACTGAGAGGGCTTAAAAAAATAAAAAAAAAACTGGGACTTAAATATTCAGTATCTCACAAAAGTGAGTACACCCCTCACATTTTTGTAAATATTTTCTTCTATCTTTTCATGCGACAACACTGAAGAAATGACACTTTGCTACAATGTAAAGTAGTGAGTGTACAGCTTGTATAACAGTGTAAATTTGCTGTCCCCTCAAAATAACTCAACACACAGCCATTAATGTCTAAACCGCTGGCAACAAAAGTGAGTACACCCCTAAGTGAAAATGTCCAAATTGGGCCCAATTAGCCATTTCCCTCCCCGGTGTCATGTGACTCGTTAGTGTTACAAGGTCTCAGGTGTGAATGGGGAGCAGGTGTGGTAAATTTGGTGTTATCACTCTCACTCTCTCATACTGGTCACTGGAAGTTCAACATGACATCTCATGCCAAAGAACTCTCTGAGGATCTGAAAAAAAGAATTGTTGCTCTACATAAAGATGGCCTAGGCTATAAGAAGATTGCCCTGAAACTGAGCTGCAGCATAGTGGCCAAGACCATACAGCGGTATAACAGGACAGGTTCCACTCAGAACAGGCCTCGGCATGGTCGGCCAAAGAAGATGAGTGCACGTGCTCAGCGTCATATCCAGAGGTTGTCTTTGGGAAATAGACATATGAGTGCTGCCAGCATTGCTGCAGAGGTTGAAGGGGTGGGGGTCAGCCTGTCAGTGCTTAGACCATACACCGCACACTGCATCAAATTGGTCTGCATGGCTGTCGTCCCAGAAGGAAGCCTCTTCTAAAGATGATGCACAAAAAAGCCTGCAAACAGTTTGCTGAAGACAGCAGACTAAGGACATGTATTACTGGAACCATGTCCTGTGGTCTGATGAGACCAACATAAACGTATTTGGTTCAGATGGTGTCAAGCGTGTGTGGCGGCAACCAGGTGAGGAGTACAAAGACAAGTGTGTCTTGCCTACAGTCAAGCATGGTGGTGGGAGTGTCATGGTCTGGGGCTGCATGAGTGCTGCCAGCACTGGGGAGCTACAGTTCATTGAGGGAACCATGAATGCCAACATGTACTGTGACATACTGAAGCAGAGAAGGGTAGTATTCCAACATGATAACGACCCCAAACACACCTCCAAGACAACCACTGCCTTGCTAAAGAAGCTGAGGGTAAAGGTGATGGACTGGCCAAGCATGTCTCCAGACCTAAACCCTATTGAGCATCTGTGGGACATCCTCAAATGGAAGGTGGAGGAGCACAAGGTCTCTAACATCCACCAGCTCTGTGATGTCGTCATGGAGGAGTAGAAGAGGACTCCAGTGACAGCCTGTGAAGCTCTGGTGAACTCCATGCCCAAGAGGGTTAAGGCAGTGCTGGAAAATAATGGTGGCCACACAAAATATTGACACTTTGGGCCCACATTGGACATTTGCATTTAGGGGTGTACTCACTTTTGTTACCAGTGGTTTAGACATTAATGGCTGTGTGTTGCGTTATTTTGAGGGGACAGCAAATTTACACTGTTATACAAGCTGTACACTCACTACTTTACATTGTAGCAAAGTGTCATTTCTTCAGTGTTGTCACATGAAAAAATATAATAAAATATTTTAAAAACTTTTGTGAGATACTGTATATGGGGAAATGTCACACCTAAATGTATACAGGACAAAGGGGTCCTATATGCATACGGGACTCTGCCAGAAAAAAAAGGGGGGCCTAAACGTATACAAGACATCGTAACAAAGGTCCTACATGGATATAGAACACTGGCGTAAAAAAAAAAAAAAAGGAAACCTAAATGTAAATGGGACACTCTAAAAAGGGAGTCTACATGCACAGTGGGGGAAAAAATTATTTGATCCCCTGCAGATTTTGTAAGTTTGCCCACTTACAAAGAAATGAAGGGTCTATAATTTTTATCATAGGTTTTTAGATGATAGAAACAGAATATCAACCAAAATCCAAAAAAAACAAAAAAAACCACGATACTAATGTTATAAATTGAGTTGCAGTTCAGTGAGTAAAATAAGTGATCCCCAAACAAAACATGACTTAGTACTTGGTGGAGAAACCCTTGTTGGCAAGCACAGAGGTCAGATGTTCTTGTAGTTGGTGACCAGGTTTGCTCACATCCCAGGAGGGATTTTGGTTCACTCTTCGTTACAGATCTTCTCTAAATCCTTAAGGTTTTTTGGCTATCTCTTGGGAACTCGAAGTTTCAGCTCCCTCCATAAACTTTCTGCAGTGTTGTGGCTGAGGGAAGAAGGTTCTCATCCAAGATTTTACAATACATGCCCCCGTCCATTGGCTCCTCAATGCAGCAAAGTCAGCCTGTACCTTTAGCAGAGAAACAGCCCCAAAGCATAATGTTTCCACCTCTGTGCTTGACTGTAGGGATGGTGTTCTTAGGGTCAGTCAGCATTTTTCTTCATCCAAACACGGCGAGTCCCCCTCCTCAAGCAGGCACATGTACAGTCATGCCAATGAACATCTAAATGATTCAGAGCAGGATTGGGAGAAAGTGCTGTTGCCGGATAAGTCCAAAATTGAACTCTTTGGCATTAACTCGACTCGCCGCGTTTGAAGGAAGACGAAAAGCCGACTATGTCCCTAAGAACACCATCCCTACAGTCAAGCATGGAGGTGGAAACATGATGCTGCAGGGCTGTTTCTCTGCTAAAGGTACAGCCCAACTTTGCCGCATCGAGGGGCCAATGGATGGGGCCATGTATTGTACAATCTTGGATTAGAACCTTCTCCCCTCAGCCAGAACACTGAAGATGGGTCATGGATGGGTCTTCCAGCATGACAATGACCCAAAACATACCGCCAAGGCAACAAAGGAGTGGCCCAAGAAGAAGCACATTAAGGTCATTGAGTGCCCTAGCCAGTCTCCAGACCTTAATCCTATAGATAATAGGGAACTGAAACTTCAAGTTGCCAAGAGACAGCCAAGAAACCTTAAGGATTTAGAGATCTGTAAAGAAGAGTGGACCAAAATCCCTCCTGAGATGTGTGCAAACCTGATCACCAACTACAAGAAACGTCTGACCTCTGTGCTTGCCAACAAGGGTTTCTCCACCAAGTACTAAGTCATGTTTTGCTTGGGGATCGAATACTTATTTTATTCACTGAACTGCAACCTAATTTGGACCGCTTTCACACTGCAGCGCCGCTAAAACAGCGCTAAAGTGTTGATAATTTTTGCAGTGCTTTAGTGTCGCTTTTTGGGTGCTAGTGGGCCAGCTTATTTAGGTATGGTGACAACGGGATCTTAAAAAAAAACTAAAAAAAAAGAGCAGTTTTCCAGCGCTTTCAAAGCGCTTTGGAAGTGCTGCCCATTTCAATGGGCGGGGCATTTTGGGAGCGCTAGTTATAGCTTTTGCTAAGCCGCCGCAAGTGTGAAAGCACCCATTGCACTGAATTGGAAGCGGTTTTCAGGTTCTTTTTAGAGCCTATTTCTAGCGCTAAAACACCTGAAAACTGCCTCAGTGTGAAAGTAGCCTTATAGCATTTGTATCATGTGTTTTTTCTGCATTTTTGGTTGATATTCAGTTTCTATCATTTAAAATACACCTATGATAAAAATGATAGACCCTTCATTTCTTTGCAAGTGGGCAAACTTACAAAATCTTCAGGGAATCAAATAATTATTTTCCCCACTGTATAATAGTATCCTCGCAAAAAAAAAAAAAAAAAAACACAGAGGGACCTAAATGTATACAGGACAATCTAGAAAGGGATCCACGTGTTTAAGGAACGTGAACAAAAAAGAAAAAAAAAAAAAAAAAGGTGTATCAATCACCTCCATGGCCACAGGTGTAATAAATCAAGCACCTAGGCATGCAGACTGCTTCTACAAACATTTGTGAAAGAATGGGTCGCTCTCAGGAGATCAGTGAATTCAAGTGTGCTTCTGTGATTGGTTGCCACCTGTACAATAAGTCCATCCATGACATTTCCTTGCTGCCAAATATTACACTGTCAGCCGTTAGTGGTATTATAACAAAGTGGAAGCAACTGGGAACAACAGCAACTCAGCCATGAAGTGATAGGCCACATAAAATGATGGAGCGGGGTTAGTGTATGCTGAAGCGCACAGTGCACAGAAGGCGCTAACTGTCTGCAGTTTCAATAGCTATAGACCTCCAAACTTTGTGTGGCCTTCAGATTAGCACAACAGTGCAGAGTGCTTCATGGCCGAGCAGCTGCATCCAAGCCTTACATCACAAAGTGCAATGCAAATCTTCTGTTACACAACCTTTAGAGGCAATCACATCAAACAAGAGTTTTCTGTATCTCTTAAAGAGACTTCTGCTACTGCCAACACGTAGTTTGGGCCACTCTTCTTGAGTAAACGTCTCCAGGCTTGAAGGGTGAATTCTCCGGATGGCACGTTTTTGCTCCTTTCATAGAACTTCGATAGGATCAGGGCCCATAGAAGGCCACTTTAGAATAGTCCAATGCTCTGTGCTTAGACATTCTTGGGTGCATATAGATGGTGCTTTGGGTCATTAGCCTGTTGGAGGACCCCTGACCTGTACCTAAGACAAATCTTTCTGACACTGTACAGTACCTTTCATTTAAGAATTCCTTAGTAGTCTTGGGATTATATTGAGTTCTACACAGAGTCAAGGTACCCGATGGCAGACTGATCTAAATCAGTCCTAAAAACATAAAATGAGCCTCCACCATGCTTCACAGTAGGTCCATTGTTCTTTTCTTAAAAAGCTTTACTTGTTCAGTCGTAAACCTAGAGCTGATGTGGCATTCGGAAAAGCTCCAGCTTTAGCTCATCTGTCCAAAGACATTCACTCAAGAGCATTGTGGTTTGTCAATATGCTTTTTTACAAATATTGTTTTTCCTTCAATAGTGGAGTCCTACCTCTGAGTACACGGTCACTCACAAAGTGATGCATGGTGCCACCCAACCCTGATAATGTTTATTGAACTCAAAAGGTCAGCTTTTATCTCTTTGTCTACCATTTGTACTATCCTTCGGTTTAATCTGGGGTTGTATTTCCTTTTGTCCATGGCTAGGGAGGTTGGCTACTTGCCCATGGACCTTAAACTTCTCAATATTTGCAACTGTAGTCACAGGAACATCAACCTGCTCGGAGAAGGTTTTCAAGCCTTTACCTTTGACCTGCTGATCTAAAATTTTCTCTTATATACTCTCCTTTGCTTTCTCTGGTTCATGGTCAATGGGATTGACATAATGATACCAAACAGCAGAGTGAATGCTTTTCTCCATTGAAGTCCTCACACACATTGGTCGTTTAGCCCCCTGTCCATCAGATCCTGGAGTTTTGGTGCAGGTGGAATGCACAAGTTAACCAACCAGCCTCGCCGCCGGTAGCCTGTAAAAGTCTATGAGAGCCTGAAAGCTGCTACGGCTAACATTTAGGGCAGGGACGAATGCCCGGAACACAGACTGTTTGCATTCTGGGCATTCTTCCCTGGGCACATACTGCCCGAAACATTAGTACCACTCGGTGCCCCGTTCCACCACAACAGTTTACAGCCACTCACAGACACTTACCAGCTGGATGGTGGACCTACACCTTCCATCCGCACAAAAACTCTGGGATCTCATGCATCGTCTTGAGGCCGAGGTAGGCTGATTGACTGATTACAAGATTGAGGTTATTTGTGACATGGATTATAAAAAAAAAAAAACATTTAAAATAATATAAGGATTTAACTATAAACTTTTCCTTGGGGTACCAAGAAATCTGTCTGTGGCCATTCTGGAATAGCTTTGTAGAATAAGCAATCAGTTATCTATTTTCACACTTTTTTGCTTTACCCAAAAGGCATGTGGATATATGAGACAATTGATTTTAATTTTATCACTTCTAAAGGAGGAATGAAGCATTCAAGGAGCTGTAGGGTTACCACCAAATTTGTCCACGGTTGTAAATTGATACGGGATAATTCACATTTAAAAAAAAAAACAAAAAAAACCCTACTGGGTGCATATATATATATAAAAAATTAATAAGCACCCAGCTGTTATGAAGTATCCCCATAGTGTCTAATATGTATTTCCTATTATCTTCTGCTCCATCTAGTGGCCATAATGCACTATTTTCCTGATTGTGTAGGATAATGCTGCATTATGGACACCAGATGGAGCTGACAATCATATAAAATACGCATATTAGACACTACGGAGATTATTAACAACTGTGTGAATGTTTTTTTTTAAATAGATCCCATAGTGTGTTTTTTTTACAACTATTTGCAACCGCTGTACAAATGCCCAAGTGAATGCAGGACCAAATTTCAAATTTTCACTCATCAGTCCTGAGCGCCCCGCTGCCATTCTTCTGAAGCCCAATTCTTATGTTTTCCTGCATAGTTGAAGCTCTTATGTCGTGTACACACGGTCGGACTTTTCGACAACAAAGGTCTGACGGTCTTTTCGATGGACTTGCCTACACACGATCACACCAAATTCCGACGGATTCGTACGTGATGACGTATGACCGGACTAAAATAAGGAAGTTCATAGCCAGTAGCCAATAGCTGCCGTAGCGTCGGTTTTCGTCCGTCGGACTAGCATACAGACGAGCGGATTTTTCGACCGGACTCGAGTCCGTTGGAAAGATTTGAAGCATGTTCTAAATCTAAGGTCCGTCTGATTTTCGACTGAAAAAGTCCACTGCAGGTCCGATGGAGCCCACACACGGTCGAATTGTCCGCCGGACCAGTCCAGTCGAAAAGTCCGCTCGTGTGTACGCGGCGTTAGCCTTGTTTCCACATCCTTTGCAGAAAAAACATAGGAACTAGGGTGTAGAAAAATGGCAGCGGGTGCTCTAGACTGATTGAGTCACAATGTGAAATATTTGGCTGTAGCAGGAGGCTATTTGTTGGCGAAGGGCTTCAGAGAGCTACAATAATGAGTGTCTGCAGGCAACTGTGAAGCATGGTGGAGGTTCTCTGCAAGCTTAGGGCTTCATTTCTGCAAATGGAGTTGGAGATTTAGTCAGGATCAATGGTGTCCTCAATGCTGAGAAATATCATCATGCCACACCATCGGGGAGGCGTGTCATTGGCCCCAAATTTATTCTGCAGCAGGACAACCACCCCAAACATACAGCCACTGTTAGTAAGACCTATCTTGAGGCTCAGTTCACATATGAGCCACATGTGGCTCTAGTGCTTTCCCATTCACCGTTTCAGGTCCAATTTCAGCCCGAATTTTGGGCTGAATGTGGACCTGAAACGGACCAAAAGACGCACTGGACCCGCTGCAGAAATATGTGAAGCGGCTCCATTGAGAGCCAGCCAAAATCTCCTGCTAATGCAAATTGGATGTGAGGATCCCTCATCTAATTCGCAATGGTGTGAACCCAGCCTCAGTGTGAAGAAGAACAAGGAGTCCTGGAAGTGA
Organism: Aquarana catesbeiana; assembly: GCF_042186555.1. Lineage (NCBI taxonomy): Eukaryota > Metazoa > Chordata > Amphibia > Anura > Ranidae > Aquarana > Aquarana catesbeiana. The sequence goes on along the minus strand of NC_133335.1, from coordinate 24,821,475 downwards.
TGGTTTGGCCCCCACAGAGCCCTGATCTCCTCATCATGGAGTCTGTCTGGAATGATATGAAGAGACACAAGGATTGGAGGCAACCGACATCCACAGAATCTGTGCTTAGTTCTCCAAGATGTTTGGAACAACCTACCTGCCGAGTTCCTTCAAAAAACGTTGTGCAAGTCTACCTAGAAGAACTGATGCCGGTTTGAAGGAAAAGAGTGGTCACCCCAAATATTGATTTGATTTTCTTTTCCATTTTGTTCATTGATAAAAAAAAAATTATTAACACTGCTATTTCTGAAGACGTTCTTCTTTTGCGGTATTTCTTCACACCGCCCTAAAACGTTTGTACAGAGATTCCTCTATCCTCTATCCTCTATCCTCTATCCACAGTGGTGTAGTGGGTAGCACTCTCGCCTAGTAGTAAGAAGGGTCACTGGTTCGAATCCCAACCACAACACTACCTGCCTGGAGTTTGCATGTTCTCCCTGTGTCTGTGTGGGTTTCCTCCGGGTACTCCGGTTTCCTCCCACACTCCAAAGACATGCTGGTAGGTTAATTGGCTTCTGTCTAAATTGTCCCTAGTATGTATGAATGTGAGATGGGGACCTTAGATTGTAAGCTTCTTGAGGGTAGGGACTGATGTGAATGTACAATGTATATGTAAATTGATGGCGCTATATAAGTACCTGAAATAAATAAATTAAAAAAAAAAAAAAAAATTTATATATATATATATATATATATATATATATATACATATATACACACACACACAATGTCTCCGCAAATATGGCTGCCAGCAGAGGATAGACATGTCGGGGGGGCTCTCCATGGTTGAACATTCTTGATTTTGAAGCAGACCCCTCCAATCATCCGAGGAAACCTCTGTCAATGATCGATCCTCCTCAAAACGATTGGCCATGGCGAATCCACAGAAGTCCCCCCTCCTCCTCCTCTGCTCTTCTCTCTGTATACTCCCCAGCTTATGCATTGCAACAAAGTAATCGGTGATGTTTTAAGCTCACCCGTTCCACATACACAACAAAATACTTAAAGATCAACTCTAAACAAGACACAGATATGAGGGATAATGTTTCAAAGAATTGTGTTTTTGTTCATCCGTGTCCTGAGATTTGCACAGCTCTGCCACATAGTACAATCCATTTCGACAAGGAAGGGGGGACCTGTTTTTCTTTTTTTTTTCCTGCGGCAGTTTCACTTTGACTTAAAGGTGTCCCTTCCCTTCTCTGCTTGGTGGCTGGACAATGAAGCAGAGCTCATCTCTCTGCTGTCTCCTCCATTCAGCACACCCCCATCCACTACAGCACAACCTATTGGCTCCTTGTGCTGCTTTCTACCCTTACCAGTCTGAGCTCTGCTGTCATATTCTGGCTTGTATTTAAAAAGCTCAGAAAGAGCTGCATGGACAAGGGGTGGCTTCACAATGTTTTACAGCACAACCTTAATAAAAACGTTTTACTTTTAGACAGAGTAGAGAATCAGGAGGAAACCCTCTTAGGAGGCCAGTTATCCCTGCCTGCCCCTCCTCCATTCACAGAAGCCATACAAGAAGATTCCATGCATGAAACAGGAGCCATGAATGGAGGAGGGAGACCTTTCATCCATCTGCCTGTATTCCATTCACAGAAGCTATAGTACGCCTTCTATGAATGGAGGAGGGGGTGGGAAAGGCGGACATGACACTTGATGAGCGCAGATTACATTTCAGTTCCGGTAACCCTCGCCGCATTGGAAGATTACAATTTGGGGGGCGGTAAAGTGCATAAAGGACACATCAGACCGATTGTAAGTAATGTCCCTTGTGATGACTTTTTGGGGGGGGGGGTGTGTGGTTACTGATCGGGGGGTTTTGATGGTTGGACCTGATGGTGGGGGCTTCTCATAGAAATTGCAAATCCAGAGGACACAGCTATACGTATATTCTTGGTAAATATGTTTAAAAATCCTTATCACGCACTATTGGACCTTCTTGTTACAACTATATGTAACTACATTGTTAGTGTTGTTTCATGTATACAAAATTCTCTTACAGCGCATGCATTTCCTCTGAAGAGGACCCGATGGGGTCGAAACGCGTCAGTACTATCCAAGCGCTTTTGTAATACATCAATTATGTATAGCCTGTTGTACACTTCTGTACCCCTTTTATAGCTCCATGTACACAGTTCATGTTTTTACTCTGATGTGCCACAAAAAAAAAATAAAGCCATTTTTAAACCTACAACATTTATTGTTGTTTGCTGCCGTCAAACCCCCGGTACCTGTTGGGGGTAAATTCTTGTTTTGTGATGACTCACTTCCTGTGAGCCCAGGGCGGCCAGGTGAACACCCACCGGGGAAAAAAAAAAAAAGGGCGAGGACCTAAAGTTCCGAGGTTAGGCTTCAGAGGCCAATTTATCAACGTGGTATTACACCCAAAACCAAAAATGCTATAATTTTACAGCTTACCAATCATTAAATGTAGCAGCTGCATTCGTTTCGTTCTTTTTTTAGGCTTTTTTTTTGCCCCCCCTGTTTTCACCTGGTGATCCGGCCAGACACACACCTCTGCTATTAGTGGGACACAGCTCTGGTGTAAGGAGCACAGGAGGCACAGCGGACAGCATCATTATCAATCTGGGGGGGGGGGGTGTTTGATGCATTAGAAGAAGAGATGCGCTGAAATTTCGGCAGCCAAAACATAAGGACCGAAAATGGCGCATTGTGTAAAAAGGTGGCAATAATGGTGCTAAAAACACGTGCAGTTTTGCCGCAGTTTGAACGTGATTTTTCTGTGCTTTTCATAGGTCATGTGACTCAACCCCCCCCCCATCAAAAAAACGTAACAGGGGTGAGTTATTGATGAGTTTTCAATGTTTTTTTTTTTTTTTTTTTACTGACCAAAAAAAAAATGCAGCAAGCAAGATTTTTAAACACCACAAAAAAGGGACCAGTGTGAAGACGCACAGAATTTAAAGGGATACATTTTTCTTGCGCTAAAAAAAAAAGGTGCTGATATTAAATTGACACTTATTTAAATTCATGATGTTAAATTAATAATGTGAAAATAGTAATTATAGATAGATAGAGCTAGCTCTGACTAAGCGCTCCTTGTAGTGCGAAACGCGTAAGCTTTGTTCCACTTTGCTGTGACCTGTATTTTGCCAATGTTTGTCCTCATTTATTTCTCAATCTAATGCAAGAGACCTAAGCAGAGCTGTAATTGGCTCATTAAAGAGCACAGATGAGGAGCACTTTCAAAAGGGTTGGCTGTAGCGGCCTCCATCCTTTGCTCGTTCTTCTGTCTTCAGTCATTGAACGGAAGCAAGCAAATGGATCAAGAGAGTCACAAGTCCTTATTAGGGCAGCTATATACAGTGGTGAAAATAATTATTTGATCCCCTGCAGATTTTGTAAGTTTGCCCACTTACAAAAAAAAAAAAAAAAAAAAAAAAAAATGAAGGGTCTATAAATTTTTATCATAGGTGTATTTTAAATGTCAGAGACAGAATTAGGGCTGGGGAAAAAAAAAAAACAAAAAAAAAAAAACCGATTTGAATTGAGTTGAGAGGTCAACTCGATTCAAATTTTCAGCAAAATAGTCCCCCCCCCCCCCAAGAAACAAGGGTTTCTCCACCAAGTACTAAGTCATGTTTTGCTTGGGGAATCAAATACTTATGAATTGAGTTGCAGTTCAGTGAGTAAAATATTTGTTTTATGTGTTTCTTTCTGGATTTTTGGTTGATCTTTTGTCTAGAGCTGGGCGATTTTTCTCCCAAAAAAAATAAATCTGTTTTTTTTTTTTTTTAAAAAAAAAAACTTGATTCACGATTCGAATTTTTTTTTTTTTTTTTTTTTATGGACACCGCGCCGGTCCTGAGGAGCTGCGGGCAGGAGTTTTTAGGTGAGGCCGTGGCTTCGGCCTAGTCCGCGAGGCCAGATGCCGCGGACTAGGCCGAAGCCACGGCCTCGTCTAAATACTCCTGCCCGCAGCTCCTCAGAACCGGCACGGTGTCCATAAAAAAAAAAAAAAAAAACAAAACAAAAACAAACAACAACTCGATTCGAATCGTGAATCAAGTTTTTTTTTTGTTTTTTTTGTTTTTTTTAAAAAGGCAGGATTGGAGAAAAAAAAAAAAAAAAAAAAAAAAAAAAAAAAAATCGCCCAGCTCTAGACAGAAGATCAACCAAAAATCCAGAAAGAAACACATAAAACAAATATTTTACTCACTGAACTGCAACTCAATTTATAACTATTTGATCCCCAAGCAAAACATGACTTAGTACTTGGTGGAGAAACCCTTGTTGGGAAGCACAGAGGTCAGACGTTTCTTGTAGTTGGTGACCAGGTTTGCACACATCTCAGGAGGGATTTTGGTCCACTCTTCTTTACAGATCTTCTCTAAATCCTTAAAGTTTCTTGGCAACTCAAAAGGTTTCATCACCCTCCATAAATTTTCTATTAGGATTAAGGTCTGGAGACTGGTTAGGCCACTCCATGACCTTTAATGGGCTTCTTCTTGAGCCACTCCTTTGCTGCCTTGGCAGTATGTTTTGGGTTATTGTCACACTGGAAGACCCATCTTCAGTGTTATTGCCGAGGGAAAAAGGTTCTCATGCAAGATTTTACAATAAATGGCCCTGTCCATTGGTCCCTCAATGCGGCAAAGTCGGCCTGTACCTTTAGCAGAGAAACAGCCCCAAAGCGTAATGTTGCCACCTCTGTGCTTCACTGTAGGGATGGTGTTCTTAGGGTCATAGTCAGCATTTTTCTTCCTTCAAACAC